>NC_064925.1:300156967-300463672 GCF_023897955.1 Schistocerca gregaria | reverse complement strand
CAAACGTCTCAAAAATGAGATCGACAGGAAGTGCAAAAAGGCTAAGCAGGGATGGCTAGAGGACAAATGTAAGGATGTAGAAGCTTATCTCACTAGGGGTAAGATAGATACTGCCTACAGGAAAATTAAAGAGACCTTTGGAGAGAAGAGAACCACGTGTATGAATATCAAGAGCTCAGATGGCAACCCAGTTCTAAGCAAAGAAGGGAAGGCAGAAAGGTGGAAGGAGTATATAGAAGGTTTATACAAGGGCGATGTACTTGAGGACAATATTATGGAAATGGAAGAGGATGTAGATGAAGACGAAATGGGGGGTAAGATACTGCGCAAAGTGTTTGGCAGAGCGCTGAAAGACCTGAGTCGAAACAAGGCCCCCGGAGTAGACAACATTCCATTAGAACTACTGACGGCCTTGGGAGAGCCAGCCATGACAAAACTCTACCAACTGGTGAGCAAGATGTATGAGACAGGCAAAATACCCTCAGACTTCAAGAAGAATATAATAATTCCAATCCCAAAGAAAGCAGGTGCTGACAGATGTGAAAATTACCGAACTACCAGTTTAATAAGTCACAGCTGCAAAATACTAACGCGAATTCTTTACAGACGAACGGAAAAACTGGTAGATGCGGACCTCGGGGAGGATCAGTTTGGATTCCGTTGGAATGTTGGAACACGTGAGGCAATACTGACCTTACGACTTATCTTAGAAGAAAGATTAAGAAAAGGCAAACCTACGTTTCTAGCATTTGTAGACTTAGAGAAAGCTTTTGACAATGTTGACTGGAATACTCTCTTTCAAATTCTGAAGGTGGCAGGGGTAAAATAGAGGGAGCGAAAGGCTATTTACAATTTGTACAGAAACCAGATGGCAGTCATAAGAGTCGAGGGGCATGAAAGGGAAGCAGTGGTTGGGAAAGGAGTGAGACAGGGTTGTAGCCTCTCCCCGATGTTATTCAATCTGTATATTGAGCAAGCAGTAAAGGAAACAAAAGAAAAATTTGGAGTAGGTATTAAAATTCATGGAGAAGAAATAAAAACTTTGAGTTTTGCCGATGACATTGTAATTCTGTCAGAGACGGCAAAGGACTTGGAAGAGCAGTTGAACGGAATGGACAGTGTCTTGAAAAGAGGATATAAGATGAACATCAGCAAAAGCAAAACGAGGATAATGGAATGTAGTCAAATTAAATCGGGTGATGCTGAGGGAATTAGATTAGGAAATGAGACACTTAAAGTAGTACAGGAGTTCTGCTATTTGGGGAGCAAAATAACTGATGATGGTCGAAGTAGAGAGGATATAAAATGTAGACTGGCAATGGCAAGGTAAGCGTTTCTCAAGAAGAGAAATTTGTTAACATCGAATATAGATTTATGTATCAGGAAGTCGTTTATGAAAGTATTTGTTTGGAGTGTAGCCATGTATGGAAGTGAAACATGGACGATAAATAGTTTGGACAAGAAGAGAATAGAAGCTTTCGAAATGTGGTGCTACAGAAGAATGCTGAAGATTAGATGGGTAGATCACATAACTAATGAGGAAGTATTGAATAGGTTTGGGGAGAAGAGAAGTTTGTGGCACAACTTGACTAGAAGAAGGGATCGGTTGGTGGGACATGTTTTGAGGCGTCAAGGGATCACAAAGTTAGCATTGGAGGGCAGCGTGGAGGGTAAAAATCGTAGAGGGAGACCACGAGATGAATACACTAAGCAGATTCAGAAGGATGTAGGTTGCAGTAGGTACTGAGAGATGAAGATTCTTGCACAGGATAGAGTGGCATGGAGAGCTGCATCAAACCAGTCTCAGGACTGAAGACAACAACAACAACAACAATATGAAAGTTAATGAAAACTGTGCTCACCAATAATGAATGATAAGCGACATTCCTCTTAGGAAACGACTGGGAGTTCGAATCATATAACATAAAACATGTCGTAAGAAGTCATGTAATAGTAATAGGAGATAGTGGAGACTGGCAGTAGGTTAGGCAACTTTTATGAATTTAACTATGAATAATGAACAGCTATAGTAATAATTTTCAGTTTCACCTAATTCTGCCCAGTATATTCAAATTAATACATCTACCGTCATTCCCCCCTCCCAATGGGGATGGGTGGTATCTCATTTCCCCATGTAATTCAAATAGTAACACGAGGTAACAAATTTTTGTTAAAAAAAAGGTACACCAAAGTTACTATACTAAATATCATTTACAAAGTAAACTCCATTTCCTCTAAACAAAATAGGTTATTAGTGGGAATCTGGAAAAGAATAACGTATATCAAACAAACTACATAGCTCATATGAATCCAAGGGCCCACGGTTGTTGTGAATGAAATTAAATGTTCGTATACCATTGATGGCTGGGATTCCCCATATGGGAAATTCGGCCGCAGAGTTGCAACTCGTTTTAGTTGACACCTCACTGGGCGACTTAGGTGTCGATGATGTGATGCAATGATGATGACAATACAAAGTCTTCCACCCGGCCGGGATTCGAACCTGGGCCCACTGCAATCCAGTTAGACACTGACCATTCTTTTATTTATAAGGTAATAAACAATACTTATTTACAATCAACACATTACTGCACTGAAATGGTTCAGAAGTTAGATTGTATAGTAGGTTCACGGTTAACTGAGAAATTCATTAATGGAGTAGAAGTAGTTGGCTTCTATTAAACTGAGTTTCATTGCTTGTTAAGCTTTTTATGGCTGCTGTCAGGTTATTAAAAATGTGTCTTCCTCAATAATGCACATCTTTTTGTATAAGAGTAGGTGACTTTAAATTCTTGTGAAGATTATTCTTATTTATAGTATTGATTCCATTAACTGAGCTGTTGGTTTGAAAAAGTGGTATATTTTTAATGACAAATTTCATGAAGGAATAAATATATTGGGAAGTAGTAGTTAGTATCCTTAGTTCCCTAAACAGGTCTCTGCAGGATGGTCTTGAGTTCACACCACATATGACTCTTATTGTATGGTTTGGTCCCAGGAAAATATTAACTTGGCTTGACGAATTACCCCAGAAAACAATCCCATACGACATTACAGAGTAAAGGAAGCGTAGTATGCCAGCTTTTTCATTTTCATGTCCCATATGCCTGACAGAATTCGTTTTGCAAATAGAGATTTATTTAGACGCTTCAGCAGTTCTGTGGTGTGCTCGTTAACAGTTACTGGCGGCCGATCTGCGTTTCAAAATGAATAGATGTCTTTGATTTTGCGCAGCACATGTACACCGTATTAATTCCTTCAAAAGTCACAGAGTTCATGTTTTGCTTGTTGAAAATTATTCTTTTTCACACTAATATGGAATAAACTATTATTATTATTATTATTGTTACTGTGCAGAGAATATCCAATACACAATTGTGTTTTCGTGATACTCTGCTCGAAATCGCAGGACACTACAGTCTTTTCTTAACTCGATTTTTATTAACACAGTTTCTTTCATTTCGGCTGAGGATAACATGGTGGTCGGTCGGTAACGGTGGGCCTTCCGATACCTGTTCGGGTGGAGTTATTCTGCTCTTCATGTCATCCTTACTTCGTCCATGATAGGTTACTTTGTTATCTAGGTAACAGAACTCCTTAACTTCGTCTCCTTCTTGGTCACCTATTATGATGTTAAGTTTCTCTCTGTTCTCCATTGTGCTTCTTCTGATTACTTTAATCTTTCTTCGTTTTGCTATCAATCCATTTTGTGTATTTATTACATGGTTCATTCCATCCAAGAGATCTTGTAACTTTTCTTCACTTTCACTGAGGTTAACAATGTCATCAGCCAATCTTATGATTAATATCCTTTCCACTTGAATTTTAATACCACTCTTGAACCTTTGTTTTATTTCCATCATTGCTTCTTCGACGTATAGATTGAGCAGTAGGGGTGAAAGTCTACATCCCTGTCTTACACTCTTCTTAATCGGAGCAGTTCGTACTTGGTCTTCTGTTCTTATCGTTCCTTCTTCGTTCTTGTACGCATTGTGTTTCAATATCGCTTATCCCTATTTTTCTCAGAGTTTCAAGTATTTTGCATCGTACTACATTGCTGAATGCTTCTCAAGTCGACAAATCATACGAAGGTGTCCTGAGTCTCCTTCATTCTTGCTGTCATTATCTAACGCACGTCAGAAATGCTTCACTGGTGCCTTTCAGTTTCCTAAGGCCAAACTGATCGTTATGTAACTGATCCTCAATCTTCTATTCTATTCCTGTTACATTGCCAACAGCCTTGCCGCAGAGGTAACACCGGTTCTCCTCAAATCACCGAAGTTAAGCGCAGTCGGGTTTGGCTAGCACTTGGATTTGTGACCATCCGGTCTGCCGATCGCTGATGGCAAGGGAGGTGCACTCAGCCCTTGTGAGGGAAACTGAGGAGCTACTTCATTGGGAAGTAGCGACTCCGGTTTCGTAAACTGACATCCGGCCGAGAGAGTGGTGTGCTGACCAAATGCCCCTCCATCTCCACTTCCAGTGACGCCTGTGGGCTGAGGATGACACGGCGGCCGGCCGGCACCGTTGGGCCTTTCAAGGCCTGGTCAGACGTAGTTTATTCTCGTTATATTATTCTTATTAGCAACTTGAATCCGTGAGCTGTTAAGCCATTTGTGCGATAATTCTCGTACTTGTTGGCTCTTGCAGTTTTCGGAACTTTGTAGATGTTTTTCTGAAAGTTTGTTGGTATATCGCCAGCCTAGTATACTCTGCGTACCGACGTGAATATCGTTCTATTACCACTCTCTCTCTCTCTCTCTCTCTCTCTCTCTCTGATTTTAGAAATTCCAGTGGGATGTTACCTACACCATCTGTCTTATTCGACCGTAAGTCTCTCAAAGCTCTTTTAAATGTTGATTGTAACACTGGATCCTCTATCTCTTCCCTACCCACTGCTATTTCTTCTTGTCTCACAATTTCAGACAAGTCCTCCTCCTCATAGAGGCCTTCAGTGTTCTCCTTCCAGATATTCGCTCTCTCCTCTGGATTTAATAGTGGAATTCCGATTGCAGTCTCAACGTTACAGCCATTGGTTTTAATTCCAGACAATATTGTTTTGGCTTTCCTGTATGCTGAGGCACTCCTTCCAACAACCATTTCTTTTCTTGACATCTTTCATGCAGTCATTTCACCTTAGCTTCCCTATTTATTTCAAGGCTAACTGACTTGTATTTCTGTATTCCTTAATTTACTTGAACATTTTTGCACTTCCTTCTTTCGTCTAAACTGAAGTATTTCTTCTGTTAGCCATTGTTTCTTCACAGTTACCTTCCTAGTACCTACGACTCTCTTTTCAACCTTTTTGATTGCCCTCTTTAGAGGTATCCATTTCTCTTGAATTGAATTGCCTACTAAGCTATTAATTACCGCAGTATCTATAATCTCATAGAACTTCAAGAGTATCTCTTCATTATTTAGTGCTTCCGTATCCCATTCTTTGTGCAGTGGTTCTTCCTGATTAGTCTCTTAAACTTCAGCCTGCTCTTCATCATTACTAAATTGTGATCGGAGTCTATATCTGATCCTGCCCACGCCTTATGATCCAGTATTGGATTTCGCTTGATCATGACGTAAACTAACAGAAATCTTCCTGTATCTCTCGCCCTTTTCCATGTCACTTTCTTCTCTTGTGGTTTTTCAACAGAGTTTTCGCTATTAGTAGCTAAAATTTATTGCAGAACTTACTCAGTCTTTCTCCTCTCTCATTCCTAATACCAAGCCCATATTCTCACGTAAGTCTTTCTTCTCCTCCATCCGAGGTACGCGAAAAACCGACCTGTTAAAAATGATACCTGCATTTTAATTCTGAATAATCGCTATTTTTTTGTATTTAATTGGTCTCGCTCGTGACAGGTGCTTCTATTTTTTAGTAGTAACCGAGTAACGAGTTGAAATATCATTTAGCCATAGCAGCAGTGCCGAAAATTTGCGTTTTTAAATAATTTTGTAACGAAGGAGCAATTTTTATTCGTAAAATTTCTGCATCTACATAGATACTCAGCAAATCACGTTTAAGTTCATCGAACCACCTTCACAATTCTCTATTATAATCTCGCATCGAGCGCCGAAAGAACCAACACCTATATATATATATTTCCGTACGAACTCTGATTTCCCTTATTTTATCGTGGTGATCGTTTCTCCCTATGTAGGTCGGTGTCAACAAAATATTTTTGCATTCGGAGGGGAAAGCTGGTGATTGGAATTTCGTGAGAAGATTCCGTCGCAACGAAAAACGCGTTTTTTTTATGATGTCCAGCCCGAACCCTGTATCATTTCAGTGACACTCCCTCCGGTATTTCGCGATAATACAAAACGTGCTACCATTCTTTGAACTTTTTCCATTTACTCCATAATCCTATCTGGTAAGGATCCCACACCGTGCAGCAGTATTCTAAAAGAGGACGGAAAAGCGTAGTGTAGGCAGTCTCCTTAGTAGATCTGTTACATTTTCTAAGTGTCCTACCACTAAAACGCAATCTTTGGTTAACTATCCCCACAACATTTTCTGTGTGTTCCTTCCAATATAAGTTGTTCGTAATTGTAAATCCTAGGTTTTTAGTTGGATTTATGGCCTTTATATTTGACTGATTTATCGCATAAGAGAAATTTAACGGGTTCCTTTTAGCACTCACGTGTATGATGTCACACTTCTCGTTATTTAGGGTCTACTGCCAATTTTTGCACCATACAGAAATCTTTTCTAAATCGTTTTCCCATTGGTTTTGATCTTCTGATGACTTTATTAGACGACAAACGACAGCGTCATCTGCAAACAGCCTAAGACTGCTGCTCAGATTGTCTCCCAAATCGTTTATACAGATAAGGAACAGCAAAGGGGCTACAACACTACCTTGGGGAACGCCAGAAATCACTTGTGTTTTACTCGATGTATTTCCATCAATTACTACGAACTGTGATCTCTCTGACAGGAAGTCACCAATCCAGTTACATAACTGAGACAATATTCCATAACTCGCAATTTCACTACAAGTCTCTTGTGTGGTACAGTGTCAAAAGCCTTCTGTAAATCCAGAAACACGGAATCGATCTGAAATCCGTTGTCAATAGCACTCAACACTTCATGTGAATAAAGAGCTGGCTGTGTTTCACAAGAACGATGTTTTTAAACCCTGTTGACTGTGTGTCAATAGACCGTTTTCTTCGAGGTAATACATAATGTTCGAACACAATATATGTTCCAGAATCCTGCTGCTTATTGACGTTAATGATATGGGCCTATAGTTAAGTGGATTACTCCTACTACCGTTCTTGAATACTGGTGTGATCTGTGCAACTTTCTAGTCTTTGGGTGCGGATATTCCGTCGAGTGAACGGTTGTATAAGATTGTCAAGTATGGAGCTAACGTATCAGCATGCTCTGAAACAAACCTAATTGGTATACATTCTGGACCAGAAGACTTGCTTTTATTAAGTGATTTAAGTTGCTTCCCTACTAAGGGCCATTTACTTCTACGTTACTCATGATGGCAACTATTCTTGATTCGAATTCTGGAATATTTACCTCGTCTTCTTTCGTGAAGGCATTTCGGAAGGCTGTGTTTAGTAACTCTGCTTTGGCAGCACTGTCTTCGAAAGTATCTCCATTGCTATAGCTCAGAAAATGTATTGATTTTTTCCTGCCGCTAACATACTTCACATACGACCAGAATCTCTTTGGATTTTCTCCCAGGTTTCGAGACAAAGTTTCGTTGCGAAAACTGTTATAAGCGTCTCGCATTCAAGTCCGCGATAAATTTCCAGTTCCTGTAAAAGGTGGCCAATCTTGGGGGTTTTGCGTTTGTTTAAATTTTGCATGTTTGTTTCGTTTTTTCTGCAACAGTGTTCTGACCCGTTTTGATAACCAAGGAGGATCAGCTCCGTCGTTCATCAATTTATTTGGTATAAATCTCTCTATTGCTGCCGATATTATTTCTCTGAATTCATGCCACATCTGGTCTACACTTATATTATTAATTTGGCAGGAGTGGAGATTGACTCTCAGGAAGGAATCAAGTGAATTTTTATCTGTTTTTTTGAATAGGTATATTTTTCATTTATTTTTGGAGGATTTAGGTGTTACAATATTCAAGGTCGCTACGACAACTCTGTGTTCACTAATCCCTGTATCCGTTTTGATTCTCGTTACTAACTCAGGATTATTTGTTGCTAAGAGGTCAAGTGTGTTTTCACAACCGTTTACTATTCGCGTTGGCTCATAAACTAGCTGCTCGAAATAATTTTCAGAGAGTGGGTTTAGCACAATTTCGGATGATGTTTTATGCGTACCTCCGAAATTAAACACGTATTTTCACCAACATATCGAGGGTAAATTAAAGTCACCACCAACTATTATCATATGAGTCGGGTACGTGTTTGAAATCAAACTCAAATTTTCTTTGAACCTTTCAGCAACTGTATCATCTGATTTGGGAGGGCGGTAAAAGGATCCTGTTATTATTTTATTCCGGTTGCCAACAATGACCTCTGCCCATACTAAGTCACAGGAACTATCCAATTTCGCGACAAGTTAAACTACTTTTAACAGCAACAAACACGCCACCGCCAACCGTGATTAGCCTATCCTTTCGGAACACCTTTAGGTTCTCCTCAAAAACTTCGGCTGAGCTCATCTTCGGCTTTAGCCAGCTTTCATTGCCTATAACGATTTGAGCATCGGTGCTTTCTATTAGCGCTTGGAGCTGTGGTACTTTCCCAATACAGCTACGACAATTTACAACTGTTATACCGATGGTTCCTGTATCTACGTTCTTCCTGTGTTCGTCCTGCAGCCTTTGTGACTGGAGCCCTCCTTGTGTTTTCCCGAGACCCTCTAAGCTGAAAAAGCGCCCATTCCACGCTACACAGCCCCTGCTACCCGTGTAGCCGTCACCTGCCTTCAGTGGACACCTGATCTATTCAGCGGAACCCGAAACCTTAACCACCCTTTGGAGCAAGTCGAGGAATCTGCAGCCTACACAGTCGCAGAACCGTCTGAGCCTCTGATTCAGACCCTCCACTCGTCTCTGTACCAGATGTCCGCAATCGGTCCTGTCGACTATGCTGCAGATGGTCAGCTCTGCTTTCATCTTGCAAGCAAGACTGGCAGCCTTTACCACTTCTATTAGCCGCTCGAAAACAGGGAGAATCTCTTCTGATCCAAAGTAACACACATCATTGGTACCGACGTTAGCATCCACCCTGTGCTCTTCATGGCATTCGGGATGACCCGTTCCACATCAGGAATTACTCCACCCAGTATGCACGCGGAGTGTACATTGGTTTTCATTCCCTCCTTAGCAACCATGTTCCATAACGCGCCTTACGTTGGAGCTCCAAACCACCAATAATCCCACCCTCTGTGATTGGCCGGATCGAGAGGTTTCCTCCGAAACAGGACAGGCAACAGCACCTGGCCCAGTGACAGCAAGAGCCACAGACAGCGCCTGGAACCTGTTTGTCAGACAAACCGGGGAGGCCTTACGTGCGGCCGCCAGGGACATCTTTCGCCGCCTGCTATGCCCTGGGGCGACATCCCGCTCGACCACAGGTGTGTTAGCACACACTATTAAACAAGTGCATACACTAGTTATGTGGATTCTGACCAGTAATGAGATAATTGACCATCACAGGTTGTGTTCAAAATGACCATCGGCGTTGGCAATACAAGCTTCCAATCTGGTACGAAACGACTGCTGCGTACGAAGTTGCATTTCAGCGGAGATGGCAGTCTGCGGTAATAGGTCGTTGCATATCATGGGCTGTAAATGGTGCGTCCATGTAGACAGCGTACTTCAGCTTTCTCCACAGAAAAAGATCTTCAGGCGTCAAATCCGGAGAATGAGCCGGCCAAGATACAGGTCATCTGCGTCCAATCCAACGATTTGCAAACAATTCATGAAGAAATGCTGTTATATATCTTACATTATGAGCTAGACGGCCATCATGTTGGTACCACAAGTTCCTCCTAGGCTGCAAAGGAACGTCTCCTAACAGCCAAAGAAGATGGTCCGTTAGGAGGCTGTGATAATCGTGCGCGTCAGTGCTCCGTCTACGAAACACAGGACTATGAGCTGATAATTAAGTACCCCACACCACACGCTTACATTTCATGGACGCTGACGTTCCACTTGACGAAGCCAATGTGGATTGCCAACATATCAACAGTGCATGTCTCGGCGGAATATGCCAGTGTTTGGTCATTATAGCTGCTGATGTAACCAGGGCGTAGATTCGGGGTGGGACGAAGGGGTTCGAACTACGCCCCCCCCTCCCCCAAAAGTTATGTACTTTTTTTAGTCGCTCACGTGGAAAGATGGCAATTACTTCTTGTAATGAATATGAATTTTGCCTGTTGAACACTTACAATGACTCCAGAATGAGATTTCACTCTGCAGCGGAATGTGCGCTGAACTCGGGACCTTTGCCTTTCGCGGGCAAGTGCTCTACCATCTGAGCTGCCGAAGCACGACTCACGCCCGGTCCTCACAGCTTTACTTCTGCCAGTATCTCGTCTCCTACCTTCCAAACTATACAGACGCTCTCCTGCGAACCTTGCAGAACTAGCACTCCTGAAAGAAAGGATACTGCGAAGACATGGCTTAGCCACAGCCTGGGGGATGTTTCCAGAATGAGATTTCACTCTGCAGCGGAGTGTGCGCTGATATGACTCTTCCTGGCAGATTAAAACTGTGTGCCCCACCGAGACTCGAACTCGGGACCTTTGCCTTTAGCGGGCAAGTGCTCTACCATCTGAGCTACCGAAGCACGACTCACGCCAAGTCCTCACAGCTTTACTTCTGATAGTATCTCGTCTCGTAACTTCCAAACTTTACAGAAGCTCTCCTGCGAACCTTGCAGAACTAGCACTCCTGAAAGAAAGGATACTTTCCCGCGAAAGGCAAAGGTCCCGAGTTCGAGTCTCGGTCGGGCACACAGTATTAATCTGCCAGAAGTTTCACTTACAATCTGTTAGGTTGCAAATTTTTGCAGCAGTGAGAAGTGGCACGATGAGTATAAGTCTCGATGCAATGCTGAGCTTCGGCTGTCTGTTTCACATCGATATATGTCGATATTCTTCGTGTCGCTTGTCTTACGTTCACGAGTGCTGCCAACAGCAGCATCACTCTCGTAGTCCAGCGAACTCTTTTGTGTGTCAACTGAAATATAAATAGTGTAACGAGTGTACCTGGACATGAACAACTGTATGATGCACTTTCATATACCCTTGTTGCATCTGAGTGTAATTTATACCATATCTCACGATTATCTGCACGCATTCATGCCTAAAATGGAATAATTGCGTAAGAGGCAGATAACATTTCTTTCTTACGTCTTTCCAAGCACATAGTCTCTGTATATTTACTATTCATAATTTAAATACCCCCCCCCCTGCGCTGAGTTTTTGCGTCTGTATATGATGTCTAACCTCAGGAACTATTGTAGGGATTTTACTCATTCTACACTATATCACGAGGACGATTTGTGTACACAGTTTGTCACCAGAACTCCAGGCATGTCGTCCGGCCGTAGAAAGTTAGTGCTATCAGTGAAAAGGCAAAGCAGATCGCTGGTTAATGCATATTTAAACGGAGATGCCATTCAGTGCACCGAGTACAAATACTTATTTGGCAGCTTCAAAGACAGTTAAAAAAAACATTTTCACATATTCGCACTTTTTACTTGTTACCTTTAGTGCCCATATTATGTAACATAAGCATCGTGTCAGGTAAAGTAATATGGTACATGATGTCATACTCGATAACATCTCACATGCCATCATGTCAACCAACGTTTGCCATGCCGCGCAGTATCACGCAACGCCTCTCTAAAGCTTAGAATGCGTGCATTGCCATTCTAAGATACTTTCTATTATTGATACACCCCTACTCTCTGTTACTTCCTACTGTAGATGCATCCCGCTCTCTAGAAGCACATAAATCTGTGTGTTTTTGTTCTTACACCTCTCCCATACGTACAGCAAGGGGTGTGTTTGGGAAGCAATCGTCATCTAGCGAAAAAAATCAATCTATCTCTTCGACTTACCTGGCAAGTTCGAAACATTTAAATCGGAACATCTTGTCATATTAGTAGCATTTACTACAGTATTAGTACCCCTGCCATGTAATATAATGCATCGTTTAAAGTAAACTAACTTGCTACATCATGTCATGTTGTATAACATGCCATCATGCCACATAACATGGCAGTTTTAATATCATGCAATATGACACAACGTCTCATTAAAGTTTAGAATGCTTGCATGCCCATTCTGGCATACTTCCTATTACAGATCCACCTCCATTCTCGGATACTTCCTATTGTAGATGCATCCTACTCTCTAGAAAAATGTAAATTTGAGTCTCTTTGTTCATACACCCCTCACCATGCGTGTAACAGCGTGTGAGTTTGGTGGAGAAATGGTGCACTTGGTGAAAAAATCAGTCCTCCCACTCACCCAAAAATCACAAAAATAAAAAAATAAAACGGTTTAGTGTCCCCATAGGAACAAATTCTCCCCCAGAAATTTCATTCTCCAGAAACCCTTTTCTATCTTTTGTATGTATGCCTTCAGCCGTATGATATTATACACTGTTTACTACGGCTGCAGAACCTTCTGGATTTTGGGCACGAGATCATGGACTTAAGCCTATAAGTTAAAAGATGCAGATATGCCAACACCTTGCAGCTAAGAGAACTCATTACGCTAGGGAAGTAGGATCAACTCGTAAAAAAGCGCGATGTTTTTAGATGTCTTTGAAGCTGTCAGGTAAGTCGAAAACTTTGTTCCCTTTTTTACAACCCTGGCTCTGCACAGGACATATTCTTTTTTGTGCTATCACAAAGTCATTTTCCATTCAGGTTGCCATCTTTTACTCTACCATAAATTTGATTTTAGGCCGCCATAGCTTGCAAAACCGATGTAGAGTTTTGTTGACTCTGGCGATGATTGATACGGTATAGGCTTTTTATTGACTTCCGAACCATATTGCTTGATCTGTTATCTGCCTGACGTGGCTCAGGTTGTATAGTATAGCCTACTCTGTCCTCAGAGCACAAAAGCCTCAACACCAAATCAGGTTCACATTCCCGCGGGAGGTTTCTATCTTATTTTTTTATTTTTTCACATTTTTATTTGTTATTATCTTCATTACTATGTGACTTTGTTCTCCATTTTGTATTTTTTAAATTCTGTTTAATTCTTTTATTGCTTTTAATACTTTTTGATTTATAGTTTCACGCTTATTCACATACGCATGATACTATATAAGTAAACATACGAAAAATAGCCATAAATACTTAATACGACGTATGAAATAACAGGAAACAGATACTACACCTAACAAAATATTGAATACTGTGTGAATTTTACGGTAATAATGCATGTAAATAGTTTATATTTCGTAGATAAACTTACGATACGACCATATTATATCGATAAATTTACTCAAAGGCTTTCTATACAGCAAGCTGAACAATTCGTACAACAAATAACAAACATTTGAAAAACATGCATCTTGTTATTATAAAACTGTATCTTATCTATCTTAAAATACTTCTCATTTTTTATTTAAAGTACGCAGTAACAAAATTTAAGAAACCGCCGCTAGAAAAACTCACGCGAATGATTTTGGCGTGAAATGTTGCAATAACTGATCCGAATTAGATATGAGTATGATTGGCTGAATTAAGCAGCGAAACAATGTACGCACGAGAAAATACCATCGAATCTTCAATCCTGTACGAAAACTGTCAAACTTACGCTCGTTTTGTCGGAAAATAGATTTTCTGCAAGATGGCATAGTAGTTTTTGAAGAAAAGGCAGTAAAATATTTTCTATTGGTTAGAAATAAGGTTGGCCTTTTTCTAACAATTGTTTTTATAGCAGTTTTGGGGTTAGTTTAATATCCTGCGTGGTCATCGATGAAACTTGCTGGATCGAAAAGTACATCATTTTGTACAAGGATGAGCGTATTATGCTTTGGTACATGCATTGCTTTGAACGTCCAAAGACTCCTTCACGATTTTATGCTATTGGTGAATGAAATCTTTAACGTATGCACAACGAAATGATAAACAGCTGTTTTTAAATTATCTGCAAATTCAGCGCTTAAAATGCAATGAATTTATACGAAACACAGTTTCATGTGCAAACGAGTGATTTATCGGCAGTAGAACCTGAACGATTAAAGATTTTTGCAAATGCTTCTTAGAATTAAGTTAAGAATATGTTATTTATTATCATCTGCATCGTCTCAGCACGTACGACACGTGAGAACTGGCTATTATGTGCATTTTATAAGCAAATTTAGACTGTTATTCGTTTCAAAGGAAGAATTTTTCACAAAACAATGGGAAGACCATTAATGACATGTATTTCTCTGTCTTCTTACAAATTTTAATCTATTGTCTCAAGTCTGAAATTTACGAGTGGCACGCTTAGAAAGACTAACAAAAAACGTGTTTTTGCCGGTAAAATCCGAGCGAAATTAGACTTTTCGAGGGAGTTTCCAATTCTGTTTTGAGGACACATTTTGTATTTATTTGATTCACTTTCCGCCCATTCACTTCAGAGAACGAACTTTACGTGCTACATTTAGCTCAACTTTAAATCATCGGATCTCGACAGTGGATGAAGATTAATAGATAAAACAATATTGTTTTGACTTCATTTATCAACCTTCGTGCAAAATGTGAGCCAGTTCTTTCAAGTTTGAAATATAGAAGTGGCACGTTTCAAAAATCTCCATCAACAACGTATCTTTTGCACGTAAAATCCAACAGAAGCGAGAAATTTTCAAACGTTGACAACTTGCCTTCGTCCAAGGTCTGATATACCGGTGGACCGAATTTGAATCATCAGTCTCGCTCCAGTCCGTAGTTACTTCAGAATGACTGTTTCTGAACGTAAAATCCCAACGGTGCATATATAAATGGTGCCATTAGCTGATGATTAATTTCAGCCCAACTAAAATATTTTGCAAAATGAATTAATCGATTCGCGCTATTTGCCTGAACGCTAGCTCCGATTCATGGTTCAAATCTTGTTTGATATAATACAACTATAGTAAGACTGATGTTCAAATGGCTATACAAATAGCCGCTTGTCCGCGCTAAACCAAAACCTTTTCCCTCATGTTCCTAGCTCAAACGGGAATCGAGCACCAAGATCCACCCAAACCGCGATTCTGCGAGAGGCCTTTTCATGTATATCCGTCGAATCGAGAAATTAGTCTTAAAAAACTTCAGCTGTCCTAAACTCGGTATGTACACAGTAATAGAACACTTCCTAGGCAATCAAAAAATCATTCTAGTGTTCTATTACTCTGTACATACCGATTTTAGGACAGCTGAAGTTTTTTTAAGACTAATTTCTCGATTCGACGGATATATATGAAAAGGCCTCGCGCAGAATCGCGGTTTGGGTGGATCTTGGTGCTCGATTCCCGTTTGAGCCAGGAACATGACGGAAAAGGTTTTGGTTTAGCGCGGAAACTAAAATCTATACGTTCATAGTGATGAAGGAAAATGGTGCTAGAAAATTTGAAAGAATTTGGTTGGTCGGCACAGTTCACGTTTTATTCCTCAGATACCAAGAAACAGAGATAAAGAAAACTAACTGCCAATCCTTTATTCCACCCAAAAACTCTTTCAGATCTACAAGTCCTTTTCATGTTGTATGAAACGTCCCACACTAAAAACTACTCCACTATAGACTCCTAATTCTGAAAATTACATTACAACTTGAAGAAGGAGCTATTGCCACAGTAAAGGACGTGTAGCTCAGGTAAGTTATAAATACCACCTTTACGTCAACAGTTGCGGCTATTCCAAAATGACGAGCCGCCCTGTGTGCCCGAGCAGTTCTAGGCGCTACAGTCTGGAACCGTGCGACCGCTCTTGTCGCAGGTTCGAATCCTGCCTTGTGTGTGATGTCCTTAGGTTAGTTAGGTTGAAGTAGTTCTAAGTTCTAGGGGACTGATGACATCAGAAGTTAAGTCCTATAGTGCTCAGAGCCATTTGAACCGTTTATTCCAAAATTACGAAGAAAAATTGTATAACCAAAATCTGTCCGCACCCACCTAGACATATGGCTCGAAAATATTTCGGCATACCGTGAAAAATTACAACATTCATTCACTTTGCAACCTCAAAATACTGGAGCTTCCCTCAGAAGTATCGAAGATCTGAGGTATCGCTTCGTAAATGAAATAGCGTACCACTAGTGTTGTGCCAGAGCCGGATTATACAAGAGAGATTAATCATTCTTTTGCGTCCTGTGGACTGGTGCTTCCCGATTTTACTCACGCTTATGCTGGGATATTAGTTTCTTAAACCAGCACGACTCAGTTCTAAAAACAAATTCTAAAATATCGCCTTTGAAGATATCATAGAACTATTTAGAATAATACATCCCCGCTATGTTAAAAGAATCATTGGTACCCGAGTGTGCAGCGTTTTAAGTCTTGCTTTCGTGAGATTATTGGTGCGGTTACCATTAGTAGTAATTAATTTCGTTGAAATGCTATTGTCATTATTAAATAAAACTGATAGTTTAGTCAAAAATATATTCATTACTAACAAGCTGAGAAACCTGGCTGTGTCCGGGTTCGAATATATGGCATGGGAGGAGACATGAGTACCATTCCAGTTATGACATGAATACAGACATATATCTCATTAAGGTTATTATGAATGCAATTATCGCGGTGCGTGGTAGTGGGTGAGTTTGGTGGACAAAAACCGCGAAATATGAAGGAATACTGTTAGGTAAAGCTAAATAATATTGTCTTACGAATTTCACCGTGGATGTGAAAATAATTTTATTGTTTCATTCCCAGTGCAGTGCAATGGTGACAGGGTCCTCAACTTGTTTCATCGTTGTTCTGGTGGGTGGAAGTTGGTGATTGTGGTTGGCAGAGACACAGATATCTCAGATGTGGAACACTTCGTTCTCTTGGTAAAAGCAAAATTCTCTATGAATTTTGAACTTTCTTGTATTAGTGAATACACTCACTTATATAATTCACAACCTTTTCCAACCACATTGGCATTAACATTATGTTACACAGACATATTTTATCTCGGGTAACTACACGGGGCCAATGTTGGTTTATACTAATGTGCAAACATAACAGTATTATGTCGGATGAATGAAGCAATAAACGTATTTTATGTGTACGGTAAAATAAGTAAGTCACAGATTATATAGTTTTCCCTAAGAGTATTCATGGTTTCAGAATTCGTTAACTTTTGCTCACCGCACCGTGACTAAACTTCCTTACTAACGGTATGAGACCAAGGTTACCTACCACAAGAGCAACGAGTGTTTGGGAATAAGTGTTCATGGAGACACTTACGGCAGTACGTACACATGCAACCCTTTTATATATACATACATATTACTAACCTAATTAAAATGTTAGTAACTTATTTCAGGTACATTAAAATTTCACGCAAAAATGGAAAGCATCAATGACTTCTTTTTGTTTCTAGAGACTGAACAGCGCCATTGGTGTGTATAATTTTTTTAATGTTACGAGAAGGTACTGCGAACAAAATATTCGAGATAGTTTGATGTTGTTGTTGTGGTCTTCAGTCCTGAGACTGGTTTGATGCAGCTCTCCATGCTACTCTATCCTGTGCAAGCTTCTTCATCTCCCAGTACTTACTGCAACCTACATCGTTCTGAATCTGTTTAGTGTATTCATCCCTTGGTCTCCCTCTACCATTTTTACCCTCCTCGCTACCCTCCAATACTAAATTGGTGATCCCTTGATGCCTCAGAATATGCCCTACCAACCGATCGCTTCTTCTAGTCAAGTTGTGCCACTAATTTCGCTTCTATCCTACTCTATTTAATACCTCCTCATTAGTTGTGTGATGTACCCATCTGATCTTCAGCATTCTTCTGTAGCAGCACATTTCGAAAGCTTCTATTCTCTTCTTGTTTAAACTATTTATCGTCCATGTTTCACTCCCATACATGGCCACACTTCATACAAATACTTTCAGGAACGACTTCTTGACACTTAAATCTATTGAAATTCATACTTCTTATGTTTCAGCTACTACCACCATCAGATACCTGCAGTTATTATGAAAGGAACATAAAGAGATAAAGGCGTTTGTTATAAGCCGATAGGCTAACAAAGAATATTTAATGAAAGGGTTAAAAGCATTTTTAAAAGCCTACTTATCAAATAGTTTAGAACTTAAGAAAGAAGAAAGTTCTGTGCTGGTACTAAAACCAACGCCTAGTAGGGCGTCCACTTACATCTTGGTTTAAAAACTTTTACAAAGTTGGAAGATTCAGTCGAAAGGTGGCTCTAATGTCGGCGACGTTGACCTGAATTTTTATTTTAATATTTACATTTTGTTTTATTTTATTGATGTTTTTTTTTTGCTTTTTCATACTTATACGCATAGTATAAGTACTGACACAGAATCTTCTTTTTTTAATTTCTCATCTTTTTTCTGAGGATACTTTTAAAAATATTTTTTAATCTTTTAATTTATTATCTTTTGTTATTTTGTTGTATAACAAACGCCTGTCTCTTTTTATGTTCCATTCATCTTAATTACAGATACCTGACTATGGTAGTAGCCGTCACGTCGTAATAAATAATTTTAATAAACGGTGTAGACGATTTGATTCACAGAATATTCACAATGATCACGAACTCATAGAAATTCATTACAAACGTCAATAACAAATTGCCTTGAGATTACTAATTAAAATCAACGAGATTTTTCTTATCGAAAAATGTTGGCCATTTTTTTGCTAGTTAACTTTTCCATTCGATAATAGTTACAGAATTCAAATCAAACTAAAAAAAGTATCTGCTCGCGAGAATCGAAATTTGATGTTCGAAAACACAAGACTTACGCGCTTCGCTTTCAGCTACCGTCGGCTTTTATAATACGCAGGAAACCTTTGAATATGACAGCGTTCGAAAATCTAACATACAAAATCAATTTTCTCGTGTTTAAAAAAAAATTCACCTTACTGCATCTGAATTTGATGTCTGGCGCGCTAACCAAGTTCTATAGTACGAAGAAAATCGAAGATCCGTAAGATAACCTTGTGAAAACTGAGTAATATGCATTGATTGATCATTCACCAACACTGTGATGAAACAGTGAATGGAAGGCTGTATCATAGAGCAGTCTCCGTTGCTCGACGGATGAACCGTAAGTATTTGTAAATTTTGCAACGTTTTAGAACTGAAAAGCTGTGAATATTTTGTGCTGGGATGTCACACCACTAGAAACGCATGTTCCGTCTCGTGATTCATGGAACGAGCGTGGGGCGTGGCACCGCCAGAAGGGCCAGTCTTCCCGTCGTCACGCGGTCACCGTTGCTGATCCACATTGGCGTAAGAGCGACGGCTATTTGGAAAGAAGACTTCCAGAAGCGACTGGCACGACCGTACATTAATAATGAAGACAAATGAAATTTGTAATTTTCAATTGCAATTAGTTAAAATATACAGGGTGGTCCATCTGAAGTTTCGGATGGGATTATCTCGAAAACAGCACGTCGGGTAAAAACTGTGGGTAAGACAAGTTCGTAAGTTCAGAGGGGGACATCAAATGATACTACACGTGACCCCAAGCCCCTGCCCCCTTAGGTGCGGCGGGGGGCATCTTTTAAATCTTAAATGGAAACCCCTCATTTTTTTACAAATTCTGATTCTCCATAAAAAGAAAAGAAATCAAGTTTTGTCTGAAACATTTCTTAAACCATTGGCAGATGGCGCTAAAATCGAGAAAAATTAAAATTGGGGAAGATTTACTTAGAATGATGAGTTGTTTTGAACTGTCACATGGAAACTTGTCTCACCGTCAGCTTTATTTGTTCTCTTCAAAAGCGGTATAAAGTCATTTTAACTATTGAAAATGTCTCCCGAAAACCACTTTTATTCACTGTCGTGAAGTAAAGTCCACGAAATCTCAATAATCCAGAGATATTCCTGTCTCTTACCACTTGTTGCAATATTTTATAAATGACGCGTCAAAGTGAAGAAAACTTCACATGATTTAAACAGGACTTTCTTTCAGATCACTCGTCCGCAACATTTCTCTCCACTAAAATTTCCAAAATATTCAAAATTATTTACATTCGTTTTAAGCATTTTTACAGTTTCTGGTTGATCGTGGCAAAATCTGAACAAGAAGTGAACATACAGGGTGGTTCATATGAAATTTCGGATGAGATTATCTCGAAAACTACACATCGGGTAAAAATAGTGGGTAAGAAGTTCGTAAGCCCAATGGGGTGGGGAGTGACAGGGGGGGGGGGGGCGAAGGGTAACTTTTAAATCTTAAATGGAAAAACCCATTTTATTGCAGATTTGGATTCTCCATAAAAAGTAATCAAGTTTTGTCTGAAGCATTTTTTAAACCATTGACAGATGGCGCTGAAATCGAGCAAAAAGTAAAATCGAGGAATAACTCTGATTTATTTAGAATTATCCAAGAAAGACGCATCAAATCGATACAAAATATGCACCAATTGTCTCATTACGCCAAATTAAGCTATTTTTTTTTACAAAATGTATCCTACCCTCCAACAGTTTTTGATGGAGGGAGGCAACATGACATTAAAATCTCGATAGGGAACTCTTCACAACTACATTACTCACCGGACTGTGGCGCTACCGTGGCCCAACTTGGTGCAATGCGATCAGACGTCACTTCACTTTCCGATTGTGAACCGTAAACATCAATTGATGAAAGTAAATTATTCTTTAGTGTGACATGGCTCACTATCCTCCTTCAGAGATTGTTGATATGACGTTAATTTTAGGTGAATGCCATAACAATTACGCTGCAGATGAGCAGTTGTATGCCGATTGTTTCCCAAACAGATGACATCCAAGCGAAAACATTATTCGAAATTGCACCCAACGAGCTCGAAATGGATTCGTGCACCGTCCACCTCACCATCGCGAACACAATGAAAATGACGCTCGTACCCTTAGCGTTCTCGCCTGTGTGCAACTGGATCCCGAAATGAGTAGTCGTCCGATTCAGAGACAAACTGGCATACAGAAATCAACTGTTTTAAGGATTCTGAAGGCACATAACTATCATGCGTATTATATCACACTGACACAGGCATTAACGCCCAAAGATATGCAAATACGCGTCCATTTCTACCGATCGGCCTTGGAAATGATAAGAGGTGACAATGATTTTTTTAGATACGTCATGTTCACCGATGAAGCCACATTTAAAAACAATGGCGAATTAAATCGTCATGATTGTCATCATTGGTAAATCAACAATGGCACAGACCCGTTGACAACCAACACAAATGGTCGTTAATGGTCTGGTGTGGGATTTTAAATGGTTACTTGATATGATGGTATTTTTTTTGACCGAAATGTTACTGGGGAATCTAATTTACTACTTCTCCGTGATGATTTGTTAGAGTTAATGGAAGATGTTGATTTAGAAACTAGGTAACGTACGTGGTTCCAACAGGACGGAGCATCTCCCCATTATGATTAAAATGTGCGGAACGTTTTAAATTTACGGTACCCTGGTCGGTGAATAGGACGTGGCGAACCATCTCCTGATTTTTTCTTGTGGGTATATTTAAAAAATACTATTTATGAAAGACAGCCCAAAACCCGAAACGATATGAGGCAACGCAATCGAAGAGCGTGTGTAGCCATACCACCGGATGTGCTGCTCAAACCTGTGGACAACTTTCACAGCCGATTGACCTTATGCATTGAAGCAAATGGGGATAATTTTGAAGAATTTGTTCGTGGCTAATTTCATTAATTAAGCACCCCAAATTGTGAGAGGCAAGGGGACTCAGACTAATGAAGCACCCCAACATATGAGAGGCAAGGGAACTGACACTAATGAAGCATCCCATGGGAATATCATTCTACTACGTACATGTCGTTGTTCCTGGGTAACGCTAAAAGTAGGATACAGTACATTTTGTTCAAAAATAGCTTAATGTGGCATAAAGAAAGAATTGGTGCACATTTTTTATCGATTTGATGCGTCTCTCTCGGATAATTCTAAATAAATCAGAATTATTTAAGATTTAAAAGTTGCCCTTGCCCCCTCCCCACCCCCGCCCCCCACCCCATTGAGCTTACGAACTTGTCTTACCCACTACTTTTACCCGATGTATAGTTTTCGACATAATCTCATCCAAAACTTTAGATGAACCACCCTGTATGTTCACTTCTTGTTCAGATTTCGCCACGATCAACCAGAAACTGTCAAAATGCTTAAAACGAATGTAAATAATTTTGAATATTTTGGAAATTTTAGTGAAGGGAAATGTTCAAATGGCTCTGAGCACTATGGGACTTAAGAAGGGAAATGTTACGGACGACTGATCTGAAAGAAAGTCTGTTTAAATCATGTGAAGTTTTCTTCGCATTGACGCGTCATATACAAAATATTGCAACAAGTGGTAAGAGACAAGAAGGTCTCTGGATTATTGAGATTTCGTGGACTTTATTTCATGACAGTCTGAATAAAAGTGGCTTTTGGGGGACATATTCAATAGTTAAAAGGACTTTATATCCCTTTTGAAGAGAACAAATAAAGCTGACGGTGAAATAAGTTTCCAAATGACAGTTCAAAATAACCAGACACCTATATTCTTCGCTAAATGTTATAAATTACGCTAAAAGTAATATTAATGTGTAAGGTCGTAGCACTCAAAGATATAGCTCTGATTGATAACAGGTCAAACCTAAATCATTCATTGAGTCTAATAGACCATATTAATTGAAATTATGCTTCGTAAATTAATTACAGGCTATGTCAAAACTGGATATGGACGGAACAGAAATAATTTACGTCGTCGATTTCACAAAAAGGGAATATGTGTGAGTTACTATACCAACGAAAAACACAAGACGTGATAAGATCCAGATCTCAAACAGTGCAACTGTTATTAACGATAAGAAACTTATGCTTCGACGATCGACCGTCGACACAGAACTCGCAAACCCGCAAAACGCGAGTATGTTGCCGTTGTCAAGAAGGAGATATGCGATTTGTTGTAAATATTTTACATGAAGTCAAAATCCCACATGAAATCTTCTTTAGTTGGATGGGTTACTAGTTTCGGCTAACAAGCTAGCCATATCTAGATTATAAAATATTATTCATTATTGTTTGTGCGATTACGGCTTCCCACATCGTTAAAAGCTTTCTTAAAATGTTAATGTCCATACATGACACAGTTAAAAAGAGCTTTCTAACGTTCGTGGCCGCTATAATTGAAGGATTGTCATAAAACAAAGGCATTATGCCGTTAAAACTTGGCAGCTGACGCAATTAGTATTTTCATCATTACGTAACAGAGATCATCATATATATGTTGCTGTAACGTGATACGTGTGAATAGTATGCCAGTTGACGTACATTTCAACGTTCAAGAAACGCTCCTTTCGGCATACGAGTATACGCAGTATAAACATGTGTGGCTGGTACTACAGCGGAATAGAGACTATATATACGCTGAACGTTGCGTTTCTTGGACGTTGTAATGGGCATCAGCTGCCATATTATACACATGTACCAAGTTACAGCAGCAGATACAGGGTGTTCGGAAATTCTCGTTATAAATTTCTAGGACATGTAAAGGGCAATGAGTACATAATATTTGGAATAGGAACGCATGTACGGAAACGTATTGTTTCCGTTCTGCGACGTTTGGAGTTCGTATGTGTCCACGTCTGGTGAGGGAAAAAGTTTCAGAGTTATTGGTCCTGACATGCAGTAGGGTAGGCATGTTGAAATGGACTACTTCTTGTGGAGTCGTAGGTAAAATTTAATTTACGTGACTCCTGTAGGGACAGAGAACTCCTGGCACGAGTTCTGACCGCTGCACTACAAACTTAAGAGGCACCAGGTGGGATGAGGAGTATCTAACAGAACATGCTTTGTAGGTACAACGTCTGTAACAACGTTGGTGGTCGCCACATCGAGCCGCTGTTGTTATGCATCAGTACTGTTCTGTACGTACAGCATGCTGGGTTCTTTTTTGTTTTGGAACAATGTAATCACGTAATGTTTAGGTGCTAATACAGACAAATGTGCTTATGTGGTAAATGAATGTTTCATTATGTTTCCATTAGAAATATTACCTAACAACTGTACTGTGTCACACCTAAGTCCCTTGCTCAAAGAGAAGTGGATTAGTTAAACATCTGAATTATAATCGTCGTACAACTAAAACGATACGTGTCTGATATGGGTTCCTGTTCAAAATATTATGTACTCTTTACCCTCTACAAGTCCTAGAACTTTGTAACAGGAGTTTCCAAATGTCCTGTACACGAAGTAAATACTGTGTCAGTTACTTAGTTTTTACGGTGTAACCATCGGTCTCGCTCCAGTCCAGAATTATTTCAGGTGACTGTTTCTTCACATAAATTCCGAGCAGGAATGACTGTTTCTTAACGTAAAATCCGAACGGTGCACATACAAATGGTGCCATTAGTTGAGGATTAATTTCAGACCCATTAAAATCTTCAGCAAAAGGAATTAATCGATTCGCGCAATTTGTCTGGACGCCAGCTCCGATTCGTGGTTCAAAACTTGCTTAATATACTGCAACATAGCTATAGAAGACATGTTCGAATGGCTATACAAATAGCCGCTGGTCTGCGCTAAACCTAAAATGTTTTACCTCTCGTTCCCAGCTGGAATAGAAATCGAGCACGAGGATCTCCCCAAACCGCGATTCTGCGCTTGGCATTTTATACATATTTGTTAAATTATATAATTAACCCTACAATAAGTTCAACTGTTCTAAAATCGCGCATGTACACAGTAATAGAACCTTCGTAAGCAATCAAAAAATCATTTCGCGATCCTTGATCATGAACGGAAACTGGAATTGATGAGTTCGTGGTCCTGAAGGAAATGGCGCTAGAATGTTTCAGAGAATTTTGTAGATCAGAGTAGTTCACAGTTTGGTGGTTCAGAACCGAAACGAAAAAAACGCCAGCTGCACGTCTTTCATTCCGCCACAAACTCTTTCAGATCGACAAGTTCTTTTTCAAGTAGTATGTCATGTCCCACACTAAAATCTAGCCATCTATGACTTTCAATACCGAAAATTACATACAACATGAAAAAGGCGTTATTGGTGCAGTGAAAGAAGTGCAGCTGAAGCGGAATTATAAATACCGAATTTACGTCAACGGTTGCTGTTATTGCAAAACGACGAAGAAAATTTGGATAGCCAATCCTGTTTGTACCCGCCTAGGCCGATGGCTCACGCGTCCCAATACCGAAAAAAACACAACATTCACTCAGTTTGCACACTCGAAATATTGGAGCTTCCCTCAGAAGTTCCAAAGATTTGAGGGTATCACTTCGCAAATGAAATGGCATACAAATCAGTTCACTAGCGTTGTGCTAAAAGCGAACAGTACAAAAATTAATCATTCTTGTCGCACGGATTGGCCCTTTTCGATTTTATTCGTGCTTATGCTCGGATATCAGTTTCCTAAACCAGCACGATGCAGTTGTAGAAACAAATTCGAAAATATCGCCTTTGAAGATCTCCTAGTACTGTTAAGAATAAGACATTTCCCTTTGTTAAAAGAATCGTTGGTACTCGAGTGTGTAGCGTTTTAAGTCTTGCTTTTGTGAGATTGTTGGTAAAATTATCATTATTAGTAATTCTTTTGTCTTGTGGGTATCGTTCAGTTACACTGTCCACGAGCGATGAAAACTGTTTATACTGTATCATGTACGGTTGTTCTTATTAAGAACGATTTTAGCGATGTGTGAAATAGAAATGGCACCAGTACTAACTAAGAAGGTGTTATGACCTGAAGATGGCTCACTGTTAGCGAAAACTAGTAATCATTCCAAAGAAAGAAGATTTCGTGTGCGATCTTGAGTTTTCAGTTCCTAAGGTGAATATAAAAAAAAGATTAAAAATAATCTTCGGAACTGTATTTAAGCATTATTTGCCAGGCATCACACCCCGTCGCGGTGTAAGAAGACCTATGGAAACACTGTAACATGCACTGCCTAGCAGTCGACACTCAGCGACCCGACGTCGTCTGTGTACGTGCGGACTTACAAACGTGGAGGGTGAGGCCAGCACGGAGCGGAAGTCCGTGGAGACGGCGGGCGGACGGACGGACTCGGAGAAGCGGCGCGCGGCTGGGCCGGGCTGTCGTTGCCGACGCAGAGGTCACTGGCGGACTGATGCGGACTTCCGCGCCAGCCGCTGCCGCTGCCCGCTGCCCAGGCCTGGAGGGGGCGGAGGACTCATCAGTCTCCTCACTCATCAGCGGCCGCCCGGCAGCGCCGCTGCAGACCTGCCAAAAGCAGAGCGAGGCTCACTCTGCGCTAGAGTCGTCGCTAGGAAACTAGGCGATTTGAGGTCATCTCACCATCTTAAAGTAAAACGACTTAGTGGTAAGCTCAGATGTTACTAAAAATCTATATACACTGATCACCCTGAAAATAATGATTACCAACCTAACAGCCGGTATGTCCCCTTTTGGCAAGGATAACAGTGGCGAAGCATAGTTTAGTGGAAACGATGAGGCCTTGGTAGGTCGCTGGACGGAGTTGGCGCCACATCTGCATACACAAGTAACCTAATTCCCGTAAAATTCTGGAAGGTGGACGGTGAGCTCTAATGCCACGTTTAATCACATCCCAGATGTGCACCATTGGGTCATATCTGGCGAGTTCGGGAGTCAGCAATTCAATTGGAACTCGTCTCTATGTTCCTCAAACCATCGCACTTCTGGCCTTGTGACATGGAGCATTATCTTGTTGAAAAATGTAACTGACGTCGGGGAGCATGATTGTCACAAAGAGATGTACGTGGTCTGCAAACACTGTACGACACTCATTGGCTGTCATGGCGCCTTGCTCGAGCTCCACGGGACCCACTGATGTCCACGTGAATGTTGCCCAGAGCGTAATGGATCTGCCGCCAGCTTGTCTTTGTCAGTATAGGTGTCGAGGAAGTGTTCCTTTGGAAGACGACGGATTGGTTCCCTCCCATCGGCACGATGAAGAAGGTATCGGGATTTATCAGACCATGTGACGCTCTGCTACTACACTAACATTCAGTGCCGATAGTCATGTGCCCATTTCAGTATTAGTTGCCGATGTCGTGGTATTAACATTGGCACATGCATAGGTTATCAGCTGCGGACGCCCATAGGAGTGTTCGATGCACTGAGTGTCCAGACACACTTGTACTCCTCCTAGCATTAAAGTCTGGTGTAAGTTCTAGGCCCTTCAGTCCGGAACCGCGCTGCTGCTACAGTCAAAGGTTCGAATTTTGCCTCAGGCATGGATGTGTGTGATGTCCTTGGATTAGTCAGGTTTAAGTAATTCTAAGTCTAGGGGACTGATGACCTCAGATGTTGTCCCATAGTGCTCAGAGCCATTTGAACCATTTTTATGTAAGTTCCTTTACAGTTCTTCAGGTGTCCTGTTTCACCATTTTGGCCAGCCTACAACATCGGGCATCTGTAATGGGGGCCGTCCGACCAACCCCACGACGTCTGGACGTGGTTTCATCTTGGTTTCGTCACGTATTGAAGACACTCATCAAAGAGCTGAACGAACATCGGAGAGTCGTGCAGTTCCAGAAATGCTCGTTCCGACCATCCAGGTCACCACAATGAGCCCTCGGTCAGCCTGAGATAGATCGGGCGCCTTCCCCATTCTATACACGAACAGCACTCTCTCTCATTGATACTACTAGCACTCATTCCTCGCCAGGTGATGCTCTTATCGCCTGGAAGGGTTTATGTCGATAGTAGGTCGGTGGTCATAATGTTCTGGCTGCTAAATGTATGTTGGTCACAGTGTCAGTTTGTAAATGATCTCAAAGATATATTGTTCTTGTATAATCAAGTTTAACAAGACCGCTAGCAATTCTTATTATCACTATGTATATTTGCACATGCATGTTACAATACCGGAAGTCACTTAGTGATATTGCGTGAAATAAAACATGGCACGAACATAACCATATCAGCAATAAAATAACACGCGATAAAAATAGAGAACATGCTGTGCTCATGTCCCAGCTTACGCTAAACGCTTGACACCACAATGATGACTAGATAGTGTAATATGTTCATAGGGAAGGGAGTACACAATTGTTTCACAGTGGTGTCCGATAATCGAAACTGGGATGTTTGTTTTTGTAACTTTCAGATCCGATGATAACACCGTAGATCTGTCGAAACCGGACATATAAATAAAAAAAAATGCTACCGATCTTGTCAAAACTTGAATCTTGAAGAACAATATCTTCATTATTAGTCCACGATATCATGGTGTGCTTTCCAAATTATTTCTATTTCCATTTTTTTACGAAATTATTCTACACTAGCGCTACAACAAATATAAAAAAAGAGTTTTCGGTTTGTAAACTGAAAAAGGTAAAAAGTCAAGACCAAGTACGTACGCTAGGATATCATAGGGAACACTGTATTGAACTGATGAAACGGGAAAATATAAAAGTGCAAAAAAGGATGTAGGCAAAAAGGAATGAAAATGCTTAAAACATGAGTCTGAGAGGAAGTAGAAAATTGCTAAGCAGGAAACGCTAGAGAACAAATGTAACGATGTACAGTGACTGGTCACATTAATATGACCACAGCCTAAGTATGAAGAGTACCGGCGTGTGTGTAGGGGGGGGGGGGGGGGGAGCATAGAAAACAGTGAAGTCGTTGTAGTAATGCGGAAACGAAGCGATTTATCTGACGTCCAAAAGGATCGTCATTGGATTTTGGACCAAGGGCGGAAGCATATCCCAAACAGCTAAATCTGTTAGCTGTTCGCGTGCTGCCGTGGTTAAAGTATAGCGCGTATGGCAAAATAGCGCTATCCAGAACCGGTGCCGAGGCGGCTGCGGTTCACCGGGAGCCATAGATGAGGTGGTGAATGATGTGCAACTGTTGAGTAATTGATCGCCCAGAAGAACCAAGGGGCCACCAACAGTGTCTCCTCAAGGACCTTTCGTCGAATGTTGATGCCTGTGGCCCTCCGCAGTTGGCACCTGGTCTATGCACCCAAGCAGACTGAGACAAAGTCTGGAACTGAATGGTGATGTGTGGCTTTTCCTGATGAATCACGTTTTATGCTCCTTGGCTTGAACAACCTTGCAACAATCGTTGGAAGGGTCCAGATAGGAGAAGGAATCGCTATGCTCTGCGAAATCTTTTCGTGCCATTCGCTAGATGATCCTGTAATACTGGAAGGCATTACGGATCAACAACAGTGCGCATCTATCTTTGCATACCAGGTCCACCCCTACAGGCACTTTGTGTGTTGCACGATGACAGCTTCTCGCAGAACAATACAATGTGTCACCCTGCTCGCAGTATATTTGCGTTCTTCACAGACCGCCAGTATGACTTTACCGTACTTACCTGATCACCAAACTCCTCGGATTTACATCCCACCAAGCATCTGTGGATCACCCTGATCGGGCTGCTGGCCTTATGGATCCTTAGCCGAGAAACATAGAGCAGCTAGCTGTAACATTAGAGTTGTCATGCTCCACGTCCCTTTCAGTACGTTCCAGAATACGTTCCAGAACCTTTTCCATTCTCTTCCAACACTCCTGCCCTGCACAAACCGATTTTTGGAGTTTTTGGTAGGTGGTCACATTAATGTGACTGGACCATGTACCAGCAGATGCAACTAGGAGAGAGACAGATGCATCCTATAGGAAAATTAGGGGGGCCTTTGGAGAAAATATCAAGAGCACAGACGGAAAACCTCGGAGCTACTGATATCCTTTAGAGAGCCTGTGATTAGAAAATTATTGCATACGGTGTGCAAGATGTATGTGACAGACTAAACATCATCAGACTCAAAGAAGAATGTAATATTTCCAATTACAAAGAAAGCAGGTGCTTACTGGCGTGAATATTAGCAAACTAAAACTTTAATAACTCATAACTGCAAAATACTGACTGTATTATTTACAGTAGAAAGGAAAAATTTGTGGAAACCGAGTATGCGGGAAGCACAGTTTGGATTCCCAAAAAATACAGGAACACGCGAGGCGATACTGAGTCTACGACTTCTCTTAGAAGATAGAATAACCAGGGGAAAAATATGTTTGTAGCATTTGTAGATTTAGAAAGAGATTTTGACCGTTTTGATTGGAAGACATTCTTTAAACTTGTGAATGTGTCAGATGTAAAATATAGAGAGTGAAAGACTGTTTACGACGTGTACAGGAACCAGACGGCAATTATAAGAGTCGAGAGGCATGAAAGGAAAGCAGTGATTGAGAAGGGAGTGACGCAGAGCTGTAGCCTGTTCCCAATTTTATTCAGTCTATCCTTCGATGTAAGTGAAACATGGACGATAAAAAGTATAGACAAGAAGAGAATAGAAGCTTTCTGAATGTGGTGCTACAGAATAACACTCAAGATTAGATGGGTAGATCACGTAACTAATGAGAGTGTGCTGGACAGAATTGGGGAGAAGAGCAATTTGTGGCACAACTTGACTAGAAGAAGGGATCAGTTGCTAGAACACTTTCTGAGGCATTAAAGCACCATCAGTTTAGAGTTGGAGGGAAGAGCGGAAGGTAAAAATCGTAGAGGGAGACCAAGGCATCAATACACATTCAGAAGGATGTAGGTTGCAGTAGTTACGCGGAAATGAAGAAGTTTGCACAGTATAGAGTAGCATGGAGAGTTGCATCAAACCAGTCTCTGGACTGAAGACCACAACAACAACAACAACATTGAGCAAGCAGTAAAGGAAAACCCAGAAAAAGTTAGTGATGGAATTATACCACAGGTAGAAGAAATAAAAACTTTGAAGTTTGCAGATGATATTTAAATTCTGACAGAGACAGCAAAGTAGTCAGAAGAGCAGCGGACAGTCTATTGACAAATATGAGACATCTTCTTCTTCTTCTTCTGCACACCCACTAATGAATGTCTGTGATCTCATTTGCCTAGTCTTCTCTATCTCTTCCAGTATGGATCAAGTCTCCCTCCCCCAACCTCCACCGCCATTTGTTATTTCTGTCCACTGTCTGACGTTGCGGAGCCATGACACCTCCTCCTGCCAATTCCCCTCTTGCCTTTAATCTTCCCCTCGATTACCCTTTGTGGAAAGTGATACCTTTCATTTCGTATCAGTGACATAAGTAAGTTTTTTTCACATTTGATTGTGGTTAACAGTTCTCGATCTCTTTTTACTATTCTCAAGATCTCTTCTTTTCTTCGTTGCTCTTCATGAATTTTAAGGATTCTTCGGTATAACACTACGCGAGTGTGATGAAGTGTTTCGAGCATCACAGTGGGGAGTTCCAATTGATTGTGCTGGCCCCCAGTTTGCCAGATCTGAACTCGATCGAACATATCTAGAATGTGACTGAATTTGACGTCATAACTCATCAACCCCGGCCCCCTCCACGGAATTTACGGGTATGTAGGTGATTTGTATGCAGAGATGTGGTGCCAACTCCCTCCAGCGACGTACCAATACCTCATTGATTCCATGCCACGACGGTCCGCCTTTGTTAACCGGGCTAAAAGTGGACATTCCGACTATTAGATAGGAGGTCATAATGTTCTGGCTGATCAATCGATAATATGCAATATACCCATCTACTGGTACAAACGTGAATGGATATGCTTTGTCAGTGCTCATGGTACTCGTGTGAGGAATGAACTTCCAGAAAATTATAGGGTCGTCCCAACCCAAGCCCTTCTTTACACAACAAAGGTCAGACCGAACTAGAAAATGTCATAAGGCTGGATAATTGGAGTTTAAGGGGTAAATTTAACTCAGTCAAATAAAACGAAATTAAAAAGTGTAACCACCCAACAAATTAAGCAATAAATTAATAAAGTGTGGGCTATGCTCTTCAGTGATGAGAGCTCTTCCTCAAATCACGTTACTTTTCTGTCACTGTCCCCTTTATGCAGTTTGCAGAAGCAACACCAAAATATCCCGAAGAAACATAATCATTCCGCCCCCTGTATTTTACAATGAAGTTGACGGCATGGTAAGCCAGAAGGAATACGATAGAACACAATATATTAATTTTCACTGGAAACATTGATTCTTCAGTTACACAGGATAAATGAAAAAAGGATAACATGCTAATCCAATATCTGGTTGTTGCCTGAGCATAAACAACTTACCAGGGCACGTTAAAATAATACCACTTAGTTCATCGTGATCAGTTTTGCGGGAAGTGAAGGGAGAGGAAAAGGAACTTTTAGGCACATGCACTCAAATTGGAGTCACACAAGAAGATAAAGTTTGGAAAGAAATCAACCATCACCACAAACACAACAATTACGCGAAGAGCATTACAACGACTGAACAATTGAAACAGGTACAGGATACGGGAACTCGAGTTTAATGTACACATGATGAAAGTGAAAGAACACATGGGTGAATAAATTACCATTGTTGAAACAGAAAAAGATCATTTAGTTACAGAGAAACGAATACACGACTACGTAAGTTAGATTAAATCATGAAGAAACTGCCAATATATCAATGAGACAAGAAAGATGAAGGTCCCACTGGTTAGTGCAACCAAAATCCGTCAACGTTATGAAAATATAGGTACCCAAATAGAACTTTAGACGATGATTAGTTAGTCTAATATGGATCATCCACTGAAATATATAAATCTGAGCTGAGAGCTATCTGATCGAAGAACAAGTGAAACCAGTGAAATAAAGCACAGGCAGAAATCAGTAAATCTAATCACACATAAAGCTGAGGTAGGAAAGACAGGTAAAATATAACAGAAAGCATTACATGCATACGAAGACACAATTACTGCCACATTCACAAGAAGTAAAGATCGCCATAACTATGCACATTCATCACGTGGTGACGAACATTCCACACACGATGTTCCAAAGGAACAAAGCAGACTTGCGATTGCGGTTATCGCGGAAACAAGGGGTTCTAGGTTATATCTGGTTTTTGCACGGAAACTTGAGTGTTAAAACCACGAGAAACAGCCGGTTTATGAAATAACCGATTTCAGTTTTTTCCTATTATTTTCTGTATTAAATGCAGAAATAGAGCGAAAATTGAAAAATTTTGAATCTGTGCTCAGATATATTGTAATCGGGGATCATGCCACTATTTGGGCACTATGAATAGTCATTGGTTAAGGGTTAAAGCTGAGACTGAATAACTGTATTTTTCGTGTTAATTTGTCCGATTTCAACGGCTCCTTGCAGGTAAAGGCATATTATGTACACACAGGCAGCAGATCAGTTATTTTCGGTTTTTTTTGTATACTGTGAAGGAATTATTAGTAAGTTCCTGATGTATTGCATTTATCATAAAATCCTTCCTCTTTTATTATTTCATAGAAATGGCAGACAAATCTTTAATTTTTTAAAGCAAATGAAGCATTTACTTCACTGCTACATCGCTTCATGAAAACGTTTCCAGACTATGGTCAGTGCTGTTCTTCAATTCATCGAATGTGCAGCGACAACAGCGAGAAACTACCGTATAGACCAGATGGGAGGAAGTCTTGCACACTTTAAGTACAACATGTAGCAGCGGAACATTTTTGCTCACCAATGCTGTACCAATTTTTATGCCATGTGTTGGTTGCTCGTTTCTGCGGCCATTATTATCAAACTAGCATTGATCACTTTCCCCGTTTTCTGTAATATCGCAATATTTCAAATCATTGCAAATTTTCAGACTAAAATTACTCTTGAAAAAATTACAAGAACACTTTTCCTAAATACTTTGACGACACTGACAATCTTTCATTGGTTTTCGAGCCGTTGTCGAAAATGTTTACCTTTTCAATCGAAAGCGCCCCTGTGCATGTGCAAGTGTAACTGATTCACATGCACAGTATTTGCCGTTTTAATGACCTATCCATTTACATTAAGACTGTCCAGGACGTCTACGGTGCTTTCTTCTTGTAGAGTTTCCACGTTTCCATCATAAGGTTGCAGTAGTGCTGTAATATTTCAGTTGACATATTTGTGCCGAATACGTGGGAACCTGAGTGTGAAAATCTGTGAAATTGTGTGCATCTGTCCATAAGCCGAAGATCTGTACCAGTTAATAATTATATTATGCCTTCAGTGTGACAGAACTAATTAAATAATACAGAAAAATTTGTTATACTTGTGATCTGTGTTTTTGAGACGTGTGGAGTATAAAACCGAGTCGTATGCAGTGTCACTGCACCGTCATTTAAATGCGCCACATTCGCAGTTCCCCCCTCTGCCGCGGCAGTGGGGGAAATGTGCAGTGAGGCTGAGCGCTATGGTAATCATGCCACAGCATGGATCGCGAGACGAATCCTTGCCTCCCCCGATGTAGAACATCTTGCTGCAGGTACAGATGTTGCAGACCACATTGTTCAGCAGATGTTGTTGAACATTAGGCAGCACTGCATATGACTCTGAGTGCTCCTCTGTCGTACGAACGACATCGACAATCATGGTTCGGGGGCTCGGGATCCTAGGGACTGGATAGTAGATCAATGGAAACATGTCGCCTGCTCGGATGAGTAATTTTCATGTTACACGTCGTGTCGAGAAACGCCGTTATCCAGATGAACGGCAGCTGAAAACATGCACCGAAACATGGATGAAGGCTGATGGAGCAATAGTATGCATTGGAGGAGATTCACTTGGGCTTTCGTGAGGCCTGTGGTAGCGATCTAAGGCACCATGTCAGCTGTGAAAATTATTGCAGACCACCAGCCTGCTTTCACGCTAGATGTTTTCCCTGACAGTGATGTCATCTTTCGACAGGATAGCTGTCTGCTTCGTGAGGCGAGAACCGTGGTGCAGTGGTTTGTGATGTATAACAGTAAACTCATGACGCTGTTGTCTTGGCTACTAAATTCCCATGATCTCAATCTGATGTTACATTTAAGGCGCTATCGGATACCAGGTCCTTGGCCACAAATCGCCGGCCCATAATTTACTAGGAATCCACGATCTTCACGTAGACATCTGGTACAACAAACATTCAGAAACCTAGCAAGGACTCATTGAATTCATGCCACCCAGAATCGCTGCTCTATTGCTTTCCAGAAGTGTACCAAAACTCTGTTATGCGTAGTGGAGATGTAACGTAGTGGCCAGCGTATAAATATCACGTGCAGAATGTTGTGGATTCGAATCGCCTCAAGTGCTTCAAAATTTTATCGAGTGAAACAGTAGTCATATCCGGCGTTCCCCAAGCAAGTATTATAAGTCATCTGCTGTTCCTAATCTACTTAACGTGGCTATTGCCTCTCAATGAGTAAAAGTGTGAGGTCATCCATATGGGTAGAAAAAAAAAAGTCGAATGCGCGATAAATCGCACAAACCTAATGGTTGTCAGTTCGACTAAATACTTAAGAATTACAATTAGAAATCATTTATGTTGGAACGACCTCATAGATAATATATTATTCCCAGAACACGTATTGTTAGAAGATGGAATAGGTATAGTAAGAGACGTCTTCACTAAGGTTGTTGGTCCTCTGCTTGAATATTGTTGTGCTGTAGGGAACTCTTGCCTGTTAAGATTGACGGAGGACATCGAACAAGTCCAAAGAAGGCAACTCATTTTTTATTATCGGGAAACAGGGGAGAATTTCACGAATACGAAAGCGGCCTGGGATGGTAATCATGAAAACAAAGGCATTTTTCGTTGGGGCGAGATCAAATGGTTCAAATGGCTCTGAGCACTATGGGACTCAACTTCTGAGGTCATTAGTCCCCTTGAACTTAGAACTAGTTAAACCTAACTAACCTAACGACGTCACACACATCCATGCCCGAGGCAGGATTCGAACCTGCGACCGTAGCGGTCTCGCGGTTCCAGACTGCAGCGCCTAGAACCGCACGGCCACTTCGGGCGAGATCTTTTCAAGAAATTTCAGTCACCGACTTTCTCCTGTAAATATGAAAATATTTTATTGCCACCAAAGTGCATATGAAGAAAGGATCATCATAATAAGAAAAGCGAAAATAAAGCTCGTACAGAAAAATTTAAGTGTTTGTTTTTTGCACGCGCTGGGACAGAGTGGAACGGAAGAGAAACAGTCTGATGGTAGTTCAAAGAACCCTCTGCCAGGCATTTTAGTGTGAATTGTGGAGTACTCTTGTAGATGTAGATGTCCGTAACGTTTCGGCGTATGAAGATGTATGATTTACTTGACAAAAAAAGTGGAAACTTAAACGTGGAACTACCTGTTTAAAGTAGCAGTATTTTCTTAAGACAGGTATTCATTTTATATTATATTACAATTTAATGTGCTGCGCTGGACTAAATGCTGTAAAAATTATCAGAGCGTACAAATTCATTCATTTACTACACTTTATAACAATCTACAGAGAACACAAAAGCATTAGTCTCAATTAAACTGCGTGTCGTGACTCGTAGCATTGAATATGTAGTGAGATTATTCAGCTGTGCAGAACGGAGTTTATTTCGCCAACATACATCGACTCAAAAAGTCACATGAGGTTTGTATGTAAGCCCTCTATGGATTTTGAATGTTACTACATCGGTAGTATACTCAGACCACGCCTAAATATACCACGGATTTTGCACAAGTGTTTCATAGCAATCTTCATAATTTGTTTTCGATAATAGGAATGAATTTGCGTTAATGCTCTTAAGATATAAATGCAAGGTCATTTTGCTTGTTTGCGAAAAATGTCACAGATCACATGGCGCTAATTGTTTCGCTAAAGGAAAAGCCATTATCTCTTAGGTTTTATACTGCAGAGCGTCTATTGCCAAGTCTCTCTGCCAACAAATTTTGCTGTTATAGCACTGCGAAGTAGCTTCCTAAAATGAATAGTGAAAGTGTTGATAGAAAACACCTAATTTGGAGCTATGACTTTCAGCAAATTAGTGATTTATCACACTCGGAAACACTTTAGGACCAAATAGTACCATTACTTTCGTTTTGTCCTTTCTGGTGCTATATGGTTTAATTTTCCTTCTCATATGTGAGAAAGAAAATACAGTATGTCCGGATTAAACATACACTATGTGATCAAAAGTATCCTAACACCCCCAAAAACATACCTTTTTCATATTACATGCATTGTGCTGACACCTACTGCCAGGTACTCCATATCAGCGACCTCAATAGTCATTAGACATCGTGAGAGAGCAGAATGGGGCGCTCCGCGGGACTCACGGCCTTCGAACGTAGTCAGGTGATTGGGTGTCACTTGTCATACGTCTGTATGCTAATTTTTCACACTCCTAAACATCCCTATGTCCACTGTTTCCGATGTGGTAGTGAAGTGAAAACGTGAAGGGACACGTAAAGCACAAAAACGTACATGCCGACCTCGTCTGTTGACTGACAGAGACCGTCGACAGTTGAAGAGGGTCGTAATGTGTAATAGGCAGACATCTATCCAGACCATCTCACAGAAATTCCAAACTGCATCAGGATCCACTCCAAGTCCTATTATAGTTAGGCGGGAGGTAAGAAAACTTGGATTTCACTGTCGAGCGGTTGCTCATACGCCACACATCACACCGGTAAATGCCAAACAACGCCTCGCTAGGTGTAAGGAGCGTAAACATTGGACTATTAAATAGTGGAAAAACGTTGTGTGGAGATACGAATCACGGTACACAATGTGGCAATCCGATGGTAGGGTGTGGGTATGGCGAATGCCCTGTGAACGTCATCTGCCAGCATATGTAGCGCCGAAAGTAAAATTCGGAGGCAATGGTGTTATGGTGTGGTCGTATTTTTCGTGGAGGGGTTTGCACCTCTTGTTGTTTTGCGTGGCACTTTCACAGCACAGGCCTACATTGATGTTTTAAGCGCCTCTTTTTTCCCATTGTTGAAGAGCAGTTCGGGAATGGCGATTGCATCTTTCAACACGATCGAGCACCTGTTCATAATGCACGGCCTGTACCGGAGTGGTTATACGAAATAACATCCTTTTAATAGACTGGGCTGCACAGAATCCTAATCTGAATGCTATAGAACACGTTTGGGATGTTTTGGAATGCCGACTTCGTGCCAGGCCTCACCGAGTGACATCGATTCCTCTCGTCAGAGCAGCACCACGTGAAGAATGGGCTGCAATTCCCCAAGAAACCTTCCAACACCTAGCTGAACGTATGCCTGCGAGAGTGGAGGCTGTCATCGAGGCTAAGGATGGGCAAACATCATACTGATTCCCAACATTACGGGTGGACTGCACCGCGAACTTGCAGTCATTTTCAGCCAGGTGTCCGGATACTTTTGATCACATAGTGTATAATAATACAAAATGTTGTAACCTGAGACGTAACTGAGATATCTGTTGGCGGTTTGGTTCTACAACTATGGTACCACAACATGTTTCCTATGTTTGCTTCCAGTAGTTGCTACCCGATGCGCATGCTGGTAACTCCTTTGTTCACGTAAACGCGTGTTAGTAGCCACGTGGACTCCACAGCAGAAGGTGTTGTGAGTGAGCTCCACGAGCTTAAGTCTTTTACAGCTGGTAAAACGTCGTTTTCGACGTGAACATGGACTACGACCGACTGATGATGTTCCCACTTACGTAACAATCAATAAGTGGAATAAGTGGCTTCGGGAAACTGGGATTTAGCTCTCGACGCCAAGCCAACACGCTAAGGACGCAATTCCAGAGACTGCTGTTGAATTAATCTGTACGTCGTTCTAACGTAGCCCTCGTAAGTGAGTCCGACAAGCAAGTAGGCCGTTATAGTCACCTGTTTTGGAAGTGCACGATGTCGTCCATGAGAGGTTGCTTCAACGGAAGTACAACGGCAACTTCGTCACAAAATCAAGTCTGAGGACAGGCTGCGACGGAAGGCAGTCGCGGAGACCATTTTGGCAAAAATAGATGGAAAAGAAACATCCCTCTCGGACGAGGGTACATTCCACACTTCCAGTACGGTAAGCACGCACAGTTGCCGCATACGGGGGACTGAACACTCCTCCTCCCCCCCCCCCCCCCCCCCGTCCCCTCTCCCACTCCTAGAGACATAATGCGGGCGTGACTCTACGAAAGTTAACATGTTGTGTGGACTGTTGAAGGACAGGGTTATAGGCCCGTTCTTGTTCGCGGGTGCGTGCAGATAATGCAACAACGTACGTAGACATGGAGCTGTATGTTCTCCCACAATTTCCTCGTGACGCAACAAAACGACGCACTATTCCGTTTTGCGGACACTGCGAGGAATTTCTTGGCATCGTGAGTTCCCAGATCGCTGTGTCGGAAGAGGTAGTCTATCGAACCCTGATATTAAGCCACTTGATTTTTTTTCTTGTAGGGGTTTTATCAAGAATATAGTGAACCAAATGCCAGTTTGTGATCTACCATATGCGCACCATCGTTTTCATGGGGATATCGCAAATTTTACGCCTGCAATGTCGTAAAAAACTTTGAGAGTAGTGGAATACAGTTTAGATTTGTGTCCCACAACTTATGGTGCTCGTATCGAGGTGTATCGTATGTAAAAACCATGTTGAGATACTGAATTGTTCAATATTCTGTCGGCAGACAATTCAAGTTATAACACTTTATATTTTTACGTGTTTAATTCAGACACCCTGTATTAATCATACATTTCTCGACGCCTTACGTGATATCACAAGTGTCCTATTGCGCTAACTTAAAAATAAACGCAATCATTTTGAAATCCTTGGCCGGCCAGTGTGGCCGAGCGGTTCTAGGCCCTTCAGTCTGGAACCACGCGACCGCTACGGTCGCAGGTTCGAAACCTGCCTCGGGCATGGATGTGTGCGATGTCCTTAGGTTAGTTAGGATTAAGTAGTTCTAGGGGACTGATGACCTCGGATGTTAAGTCCCATAGTGCTTAGAGCCATTTGAACCATTTTTGAAATCCGTATAACCCGGAGGTAGTGACTCAGAGAATAGATTTAATTCTTACCTGCAGATGAAATCTGCTCGAAATATGTATGCATTCGCGGATTGTCTTGCAGCAGACTCTCCCCCCCCCCCCCCCTCCCCCGCACACACACACTATCGAATTCACCCACCACTTCTTTCGTAAATGTATGTCCGTACAGTCACAGAATTAACCCCATGATTTTGTGCCTTCATTACGTTATATCTTAATCAACATATAAAGCGCCTACTATAAGCCTTCTGCCTGCATACACATTTGTAACACATTTCAGATAAAAAAATATAACATCAACGAGTAATGCAGATTGGTCACAATTTTATATTCATACAGGTATCGAAGAAAAATCCAAAACTGTTAACTTTATCGGCCAATGGATGAATCTGTGATAGCGCCGTTGGCAAGGGTAGCAAACAGGGGACACGTTGATACCGTGGCATATAATTTTTGCGAAGTTCATTTCGTGTACTCAGTAGGACAGTAATTATGCCTCACAGACGATCACGTGAACAATATACGCAGACGTCAGCTTTTCAGAGAGGACGTGTAGTAGTTCTCAAAGTAGCCGCTCGGAGTAATCATCGGCGAATCACTGGACATTTGAATGGAGTGATGCCACTACTCGACGGTGTTGGCAGACGTGGGTGAATCATGGCCGAACACAGCGTCAAGAAGGAAGTGGTAAGCCTAGAACAAGGGGTCTCCTAAATTTTAGCCTAAGGAACATGCTGCATCTTCCACTAAACCCAGGAGTCCTGACCTAGCTATAGTCTATCAAGGTTTTCTTGAGGTCTAATACCCTAGAACAGCTCAGAACCTATCGGTGCAGATCAGAAGTTATAATAACGCTTGCCATTGCTTCCAGACTTCACGAGTTGACACTGAGTGCACTGCAGTAGTCACTATGTAGTAACCTGCTTATTGTCTGACCTCGAGCTGTGGACTTAATTTCAGTTCATACACATGGCTAAAAATAAATACCGCTCATATAGGTCGTTTTAACGTGCATTTGCAAAACCTTGTTACTATTGCGCCTCATTGACTTCACCATAAGTGGTCAGAACAGGGCACGAGGTATGTATGGTATCAGTACTGCGGAATGAGGGACCACCGCAACATTCCTCGCCACGTGGCGTCAATCGTGGTTAGCTCTCCATTCTCTGTGGTCATCACCGGCTGGGCTCAAGAGAACCAACATACGGGAGTTGTCCAGAAAGTAAGTTCTGATCAGTGGCAAAATGGACACAACAATGAAAATCTGATGAGTCTTTGCATAGATGTGTTGGGTAGCGTCTCTAGTATGACCGTCGATCGCCTCAAGCGCACTGTGAGCGAGTAAAAGTGCCTAGAATAATGATGTCTCCCACCAAGTAGGAGGTCCCGCTGAGAGGTTTCGCCTTAAGGAATGCAGCCCACCTAACACAACTGCCACGCACTTCCTTCTTCATAGCAACTCTCAGCTGCACTCTGCAGGGGCAGTGAAGACGCTCCTGCAGCCTTTTCGATGGGAAGTGTTCGATCACCCACAACACTGTCCTTATTGGCTCGTCCTGAGTATCATCTCTGTTCACCTGAAACGCTGGATACGAAGACAACACTTGGGAGCAGGCTACGCACTATAGACCGGCGTAGAGGATTATCGGAAAGCACAGGCGGCTGCCTTCTATGACGATGGTGTTGGAAATTTGATATAACGCTCCGACAAATGTCTAAGTCGGAGCGGCGACTATGTAGAGAAGTATCTGGAAAGTGTAGCTAACTCTTGCAAATAAAATGTTTCTGATTTTCACTGTGGTGTCTGTTTAGCGACAGATCGGAACTTACTTTCTGGACAATCCTCATTCTATAGTTTTGAATTACGTGCAAATTCTCGTTTCAGGTCTAGACGGTAACTGAGAAATCTACGGCACAGGAAACGGGGTTGGACGCCATTACTCAATTTCTGATGGCACTTAAGGCAAGTGTCCCGGTTTGTGATAGCCGATGCACGTGCTGCGCTTTACGTGTTGTTGTCCGATAATACTAAATATGTAGTCGTGAGATCTTGCGGAAAGTAGAGAAGTTACATGCAGTAGCACGGCGCCGTCTTGTGAGTTGCGGCAACATGTGCGTACTGAGAAGCAGATTATAATGGCACTAGTGTGTTATGTGACAACAGTTTCTTAGTGAGGCTCCAGTGGGTTTAACAGTGAGTATTTAGTTTAATAAAAATTGCGTTAAAGACAAATCTAGTGCAGTTCTTTATTCATTGCACTTCTATTATCTCAATTAATTGGCATGATTTTGATTTGCAGTTACATCCCTTTCGTGTGGATTTGTTTGGAAAAGAAACGGAAGACAGACAATGCGTGCAGAAATTTTAAAGAGCAATGGGGACATTAATGTTTCGTGACTGAGTAAAGTGATAAGGTAACATGTGTAATCTGCAATGAAACAATATCAATTCTCAAACAATACAAAATAACACGTCATTATGAGATTAAACAAAGTTATTCCACATTTATCAGAAGCCAACGATCAGAAGTATATGCTTTTTAGAAACGCGGTTTCAGGTTTCAACGTATGTTGTTTAAGAAAGTGAATGCTGAACAAGAAGCAGCAACTCGTGCTAGTTTCTGCGTGGCTCACTCAGTAGCAAAATTTGGAAAACTATTCAGTGATGGCGAAGTAATAATGGATAACACGATTGCAGCAGTTGAAGAAGGGTGTCAAGGAAAAGGTAATTCATTTGAAAACATCATTTTGTCCGAAAACATTGTGGCTCTAAAAATAAATGATATTTCTGAAAATATATTAACTCAGATGTCTGAGAAAAATCGACACTTAAAGTGGTTCTCTTTGGCTCCAGAAGAGTCAACTGTTGTTTCAGATACTACAAAAGGTATCATTATTATTCGAGAGATAAACTAAAATTATGAGTGTATGAAGATCTTCTTGACGTTCACCACATTCACGGCACGGCCACGGAAAAAGAAATTTTAAATGAGTACAAAATGCTGCTCAGTAAAACAATATTATCAGAAAAACTTAATGTGTATGGCAACTGATTGTGGCAAAACAGTGTAAAAAAATTAAATTTCTCTCGCGTTAAAGGCGGTAGAAAATAATGCTTCGATATATCAAAAGTTTTAAAGTCATTCAAGTAATTACATATGAGCGAAAATTCTACGGCTGTCGCCGCCTGTCGCATCCCAGTCTCCATCGTTCACGATCATTCCAGTCTCCTTCATGAAGACCTCTCGCCGCCATTGTTTCGTTGACGTCGACTTTCCAGCATCTCGCAGGTCTACCGCGCTTTCGTCTTTGATGTGGAGTCCATTGCCACATACGTTTTGGCTATCTTGTATCTGACATACGCTGTAAGTGACCATACCAGAGTAGGCGCTTCCTTTCTATGTAGTCTAGGATTGTGTTTTCGACATTTCTTAACCTCTCTGAACCTATCATTTCTAATATGATCAAGCCTGGAATACCCACAACTCCGTCTTCAGAAATACATCTCGACAGCCAGCAGGCGATCTTTCTGTCTCTGAGTTAGTTCTCACAACTCTGGACCATACGTTGTGATACTTTCAATAATTGTGTGGTAGATGGTATTTTTTGTTCTCCGCGTTGTATTTTTGTTCCAGAGAATACCATTTACTTGTTTTATGCCTCGCTTGCACTGACCAATTTTATTGTTTATATCGCCCATTCTTCTACCATTGGACTACAGTGTCACTCCCAGGTACTTAAAATTACGACACCCTTTAACAGTATTAGCACCGAGTTGGAAGTCGTTAGCAGCATTTTCTCCACTTTCAGATATTCTGTTTTAGATACGTTTATGACAAGACCCCATTTTTCATATTCTTCTTTCAATCTGCGGAGCATGTAATTTGCATCTTCCTCATCTCCAGCTACTAACACTTGGTCGTCAGCAAAAAATTAAGTGAGCAATATCTCATCGTCTATGGGGATGGCCATTCCTCCGCATTTCCTTTTCCATGATTTTAGTGCCTCCTCTAGGTAGATCTTAAAGAGTGTAGGGGCAAGTGTGCATCCCTGGCGTAGTCCCTTTGTCACCTCAAACTCTTGAGATAGTTGTATTCTCACTTTTACCATTGCCGTACTACCTTGGTAAGGGAGTCTGACAGCTTTCACATAGCTCGGTAACACGCCATTTTCAATTAGACTTGTCCATAGCTTGTTCTATGGAACTGTGTCATAAACTTTCTGGAGGTCTACAAAGACAAGTTGGGTCGTAAGGCCCCTTGCTGTCGTTTTCTACAATAGAATTTTGAGGGTAAGTACTCCATCAGTACAGGGGCGACCAGATCTGAATCCATTTTGTTCTCGAAATTTCTTCTTTATCCTCTTTATTTGGATACGGCCATAGACTCTCGCCATGGATGGCAATACACTAATACCGAGATAGTCTGCACAATTTCTCCTGTTGCTCTTCTTAAATATTGATGTAATTGTAGTCTTTTCCAGCTCCTTTCGGGCTTCGTCACCACTAAGGCCTTTGTAAAAAATCACTGCCAAAATCTCAAAGAGTTTCGATGATGCTGCTTTAACCAGTTCCATACAAACTAATCCTGGACCTGGCAGCTTTCTGGTTTTCATGACATTAATTGCATTTCGGACTTTCTTCGGGGTTGTCGGTGGTATATTATTATTACTGATTTCAATGTCTGGTGGGTTCTCAGGGTATGCCGCTCTGTTCTCATGTAGTAGTCCTTGGTAGTGTCTAGGCGCGCAGTCCGGAACCGTGCGACTGCTACGGTCGCAGGTTCGAATCCTGCCTCGGGCATGGATGTGTGTGATGTCCTTAGGTTAGTTAGGTTTGAGTAGTTCTAAGTTCTAGGGGACTGATGACCACAAATGTTGAGTCCAATAGTGCTCAGAGCCATTTGAACCATTTTTAGCCTTGGTAGTGTTGTACACATTCCTGTATGGTAATGAAGTATATATCTGCTTTATCTTTATTCTGTGTTCTTATCGTTTTTAATACCTTCCATGCTTTATTTGCTTGTCGTATTCCCCATGCTTTTTTTCCATCTCTTCAACGGTTTTCTGCCAGGATTCGTTTTTTTGTCTTAATTATTGTTTTCTGTGCATCTTTCGTCCGCTCTCTGTAGTCCCGCCAAGCATTATCTGATCTTGAGTTCAACCATTTATAATAAGCTTTCTTTGTACTTTCTACCTTCTCTTGTACAGAGTGGTTGCACCACTCATCTCACATTGTATTATTCTTTTGGATTTCTTTTTTGCCCAGTGCTTCTAAGCTGCGTTATGGACGGCTCCTTTGCTCAACGGTAGCAAGTTTTTGTCTAGCGTTTACTGGTACAGACATTAGCAAAACGTGGTCTGATCCGCACTCTGCACCTCTCATAGCCCTCACGTCCTGTACTACTAGCTTTGTTGTTTGCTTTATTATAACATAGTCTATAATGGACTTGTGGTTTGTGCTTGTTTTCGTCCATGTGTATTTGTGGATGTCCTTATGCTTGAACCATACATACAGAATTCTTAAGTCATTTTGCGTGCAGAATTCTATCAATTTTTCACCATAATTATTCATGATTTCTTCGTCAAATTATCCCACTATATTGTCATCAGCTTTCCATCCTGTTCTGGCATTTAGGACTCCTAGTAAAATGATTTCTTCCCGATTCCCTATATTTTCAAGAGATCTTGTCAGTTGAGTGTAGAAAACTTCTTCGCTACATCAGCGGCGTCGTTTGGTGAGTAGACCACAATAATCACCACAGAATGGCCCTTTATTTTCATCTGTACTTGCAGAATTCTATCACTGACATGTTCCCGGCTGGTTACGTTTATCTTAAATTGTTTCTTTATGGCAATGGCAACTTCACTTTGGGCTCTTTGTTCCTTCGGTACGCCACTATAAATGTATATGTAAACACTTGTGTCTTCTGTACCATGCCCTATCACTTTGGTTTCTGTTAGGCCCACTATGTCGACGTCAAGGCGCTTTATTTCTTTAATGACTTCACGTTTCTTTGTAGAAATTCCTTGTGTATTCCATGTTGCAATCCTCGTTGTCGTTTTTCGTGGCTGTTGCCTTCTTATTTTTGACCCATTCCGTTCCGAGGCTAAATGGGGTTTTGCATGTGATTTCTTTTGCTAGGGAGGAGTGCAGGTCCAATGCCTAAACTCCCGACTTGGAGGACCAGGTGATTTTTAATCGTGGTTTTCTTCCACTGAACGATTGCCTTTCTGGGATCAGGGACTCTGTCTATCCCTCCCTTGGGTTCCTTTGAGAATGGGGTGCCACTTACGCCAAGTCCGCCATACCGAAGTCCATCTTCTTCGCCTTCCTTGCCGATGTGGTTTTCACACTTAACACTGAACATGGGCAACGCTTTATATCCCGCAATACCTGCTCCCCAGCAGAACTTTACCACCAGCTCGAAAGCCAGGCCCACTCCCGCGACGTGGACGCACCTGCTGAGAATTACCCAAGTGCGCTTAGAGAAGGGGTCTCTAAGTACCCTGGGCCGGGTTAATGTGTGTGTATGGTTCCTCGTACAAAAGCAGCCATTCATGTCCCCTGTCAATCACGTCAGAGCTTTTCCACACCTCAGTCAGAGTGCTGATGTGTGACTTGGTAGGTAATTTTCTTCAATCTTTTCAATAACATTACATAACTAATGATGATTGAAAACATATGATCTTATATAATTAGCCATTCATGTCCCCTGTTAATTTTATAAGATCACATGTTTTCAGACATCATCAGTTCTGCGATGTTATTGAAGAGATTGAAGAAAATGACGTGCCATGTCACACATCAGTACTCTGACTCAGCTGTGCAAAAGCTCTGACGTGATTTTTTAGCTCTAAACAACAAAAGAAATTTTCTTGAATTAATGAAGTATCTCTCTGGCTGAGCTATAAAATAATGAGTTATGTAAATTATCATTTATACGGATTTAAGTAAACATATGAAACACCTTAATCTGAAATAACAAGGAGAAAACCAGCTTCTACCTTATATATACACTAATATTAAAACCATTCGACAAAAATGTTTCGAAAGGTTTTTGGAACAAGAAAATACATGCCATATATTCAGTCAGCAAACTAAGGACCCATTTCCGGTAGATTTCGCAGTTGAAGCTTTGAGTGCTTTGAAAATAAATTTTGAGTCTCGTTTTTAGTTTTTGATGCAAATGGAACAGATGTCAAGATTTTACACAATCCTTTTAACGCCAATGTAGAAACTCTTGCCTCCGAACTAGCAATGGAAATGGCTGATTTGGAATACACTGGTTATTATGAAGATAAATATTTAAATTCATCATTGCTGGAATTTTATAACAGTCATCCACTTATCTAGTTGCATAAGTTTGCTCCCGTTTCTTTCCGCTTTCAGCACTACTTATCTCTGTGAAAAAACATTCGCCAAAGTGAAATACACAAGATTTGTTTACAGATTTAATCTTAGTGATGAGCATTTGAAATCACTGCTGATAATTTCGATTAGTAAACTTGATCCAAAAGTGCAAACAATAGTAAGTGTGAAGTTACTGATACATAAATTTTATGCATCATAATTTTAGTCCTTAATTTCGTTATGTGAATTGCCTATGTATGTCACTTAGGTACAGTAATTTTTCAGGAAAACTCATATAAATAATTAATTTGAAATGTGTGCTTACATTATTTATGTCAGCTAATGTGTATCTTAATTGGTTGTAAAATAAAAACAACTGGTTATTGCATGCATTTTGTAAGACTTGTTGGCATTGTAAATTTCACACTGTACAGTATTATTTCGCTCAGTGAGCATGATTCGTTCCTGAATCTTAGTTGTAATTAACACTCGTTAAGTGAAACACTTTTTTCTATAGAAATCCATGTAGAATAGGTCAACGCGTTCCATTCCCCCAAAATAGGTACTCAGATTTGTAATAAAGTATTCTAATTATTTATTTATAGTACAGTTCATTCTGTTTTAGAAAGAAATTATCTGATGATTTTTGTTTATGCCTGTTCATCAAAATTTGCATGAAAAAAGACATAGCGGAGTCGTTAATTAAATTTGCAGCATTCATAGCTACTGCCTTAGGGGCATCATTAATGAATTTGTATTAGTTAACGACGACAAATCAGCAGTGGAGTTCAAAAAAAAAGTTACTGGAAGGGAAAAGGTTACCATGGGCCCTCGAAGAATAAATGTTGCTACATCGTTGCGGAGAATTTGCAACATAGTAGCGTAAGTCCGAGCAGCGGCAGGGATAACAATGACTACGGCGTGTGGCGCATTGCGACAGGTACAGCTGACTGAGTTCAGCATGTCGGAGCAGTAGTTGGTAGGAGAACGCGCAACTCAGTGTTCATTTATAGCGGCCAAAGAGATCGATCCAGGCCAGTAGATGGTTTTTGGAATGATTACTAAAGACAGAACAAACCATGCTCTTTATGTGAAACATTGTTCATAAGCACGTCAACTTTTCACATTTTCTTTTACTCATTGCGTAAATCAATCGTTTTGAGAGACGTTGGATAGGCAAGCTTTGGCTGCAATAATAATAATAATAAAAGGACAGCGTGTCGGATACGAATCATGTCGGACCCATTACCAAGGACCAGACTGTTGGTCTCCGAGGGCTGGTGTTGGCCAGTGGGCCGTAGTTTGTACACTCATGATCTACAGAGATTTTAGAATATGACGACCGACAATCGCCAGAGAGGCAGTCCCGGACTCATCATTATCATATTAACTGGTGCTTCACTGACCGCGATGACCATTTATATGCGACTCACAGAAGGCTCAGTTTAATTGTCTTCAGTAAAGAGTCCCTCTGCCTGGACAGCAGTGGGATACCAGTCTCACTGTCGTCCGCCATAAAACTCGAGAACCAGGTATGATGGTATGCGGTGCCATTTCATGCCATGATCTCTTTGGTTGTCATCTGGGGTACCCTTGAAGCATAGCGGTAGGTCGACGATATTCTACGCTCCATTCTGTTGGCCTTCAAGGCAAGCCATTCTGATCCTACATTTCAGCAAGATAATGTCCGTCCGCACATGGCAAAAGTTTCTACTGCTTACCATTATGCTTGCCAAACCCTACTATGGCCAGAAAGGTGGCCGAATCTCTCCCCAGTCGAGAACGTTTCGAGCATTATTGGCAGGGCCCTCCAACCAACTCCAGATTTTGACAACCTAGAGTGCCAATAAAACATAATTTGGCACGATATCCCTTAGGACATCTAACTACTGTGTTAACCAACGTCAAGCCGAATAACTGCTCACGTAAGGGCCAAAGGTGGACCAATGCGTTATTGACTTGCTCAGTTGTCGAAGCTCTTTCTATAGAATAAATCATCCAACTTTTCAAAAAGTGTAATCATCTGATTGTCTGTAGGTCTACATCAAATCTACCTATTTCGACCCCATTCGGATCATTCCTTCGTGCTACGTCGCTTTTTTCCCTTAGCGCTTATGTTTCACGTATTTCATCTCTGTCAGTAGTTTGATCTGACTTATGAGGAAACTCATAATTCTGCCTGGGAAAGAAACATGTAGAAAGTCGTGGGCAATGTTTCGGTCCCTCTTTACTTACGAGCGGCGTTCATGTCGTACCTCAGATTCAGCAGCCCGGTGAAGTAATGGCTGATTTCCCATTCCTTATAAGCGACCTCCACGTTGATCTTGAGCTTAACGATCCCACATTTTAGTGACACGTTTCCGCATAGAATCAAGTTTCATGGCTATGGCTTCGCTTTTTTTTTTGTGTCCGTTGAACCTGACAGGTACACTCATTGCCTTAGAGGAATACTGACAACAGTAACTGATTGTAATTTCGAGGAAAACGACTGTGGGTGATAACTGGTTCCTGTCTGTTTTACACCAAACGTCTCAAGAGAGGACGTTGAGTGCATCACGGTATTCAGCTGTGAGGTGTGATCTTTGAATCCGATGCACGCTGACAAAATTATTGGTTCGCTTCACTGCTCATTCTCGAGAGCTGGTTGACGCACTGAACAGCACAAATAATAGACTGAGCATCATACTCTTAAATGATTCTAAAGTCAATTAAATACAGGTCTTCTTCGAACATTTTTCACGGTCAATTAAATACAGGTCGTTTCCGAACGTTTTTTGCTTATCAGTCGTTCTCATCTCCATCCTTGGAGGCATAGCATTTTAATACCAACAACGAGTGGTGTGTATACCACATTTTTTTGAAACTGATATAGGCGTCCCTGACGTACCCTTTTGTGGCACCCTTCTTCATTTCAGCCGTAGGCATGCTAGAGGTGTAACGTGTAAGGTGGACATGTCAGTTTAAGTTATCGATGTGGACGTTAGAAGAGAGCAAGTTATGTTTCTGTTAAACAGTCTTTCTTCTTGTTGTGTTACAGTCTCAGCCTGATACATTCTTAGTCAAAGTGTGATGAGTGATGGACATATTCAGTAGTGCTGTGTTGACTTTTGATTGTATCAGCTAGATGAAGAAAGATTTATTCTAAAGGACAGCAGAGATAAATATGATGTATATATTGAAAGGCGCAAAGATTATAAATTTCGAGTCATTATATTTAGGAGTAGAGGTTTGTGATAAACATAACATTAATAGAAAACGATGTCATAACGATACTGTCCATCAGTCTATGTGTTTAAGGAATTCCGAGAGTGAAGAAGAAATTCATGTTTCGCGAGACGTAACATGGATCGACAATATACTTTGAATTTAAAAACGTAAGATAAATGAGGTGAAGGAAGTGTATGGGATATGAATGACTTCCTTTTACTTTTCAGCTTTATTCTTTTTCCCATGGCAGAAGACAGTATTCCTTTATACAATTTTTTTGTACTAATACGTGTGACTTGCAGACTGTCTTCTTATATTTACATATGATGTAACAAAGTAACATGCATTTCTTTAGCTTAAGGAATTTTCAGATTGAATTTGCGTCGTTTATTGAGTTTCTTTATAATAGATAATCTCTAGATAAATTGTTACTTTAGGATGCAGCGTCATTAGTACAACAATTATGTTGAATGTATTTCTGTAGTGACCTTCCTAAGTCGTGAAAGATGTGTAAGAAGCCATGAAAAATGTGTAAGAAGGAAGCAAAGAGAAATGTAAGAAAGGAAGTTGTAGAACATATACATGAGCTAAGAAATGGTTATAAAGATGAATTTGAGATTAAATGATTAGGTAGGGTAAATATCAGATGATTAGGTAGAACACAGGTGACAAATGATTATGTAGGGTAATGGAGCTAAATAGTATGAACTTATAGGAATGTATGAAATATATGACAGAAAGAAGCAAAGAGCCAACGTAAACAGTTATATTTGTTGGTAGTCTGATGAAATTATGGGTAAAATAATTGAAAGGTGCACAAACTAAAGGATGAAACACAACTTGAGCGTGCTAATTACTGTTCATATTAGGTATAATAATTGACTGACCTTTGACTGACTGCATAAAGTATTCTTTGGTGCGAACTTTGGTTACTCCATAGACAATGTTTCTCCTAATTATATATTTTCGTTCTCCTGGTCTGTGTGTGTGACCACTATCCCCACGCGTTTATTTGTTGCGTGCGATCACTATCCTTATGTGTCTCCTTCTACCTTGCTCCCTGTACTTTCGTGTCTTTTACAAATGAACATGCATGTATATTTATTTGAATAGATTTAAAATTGTCTGTAGATCATTCCGTATACCTATAATAATTGTTTCTTTTCATACCTATCACTGTACACTATTTCACATGATTTACCTGTCTGATGTTTCTGTAATTCATTATTGTAAAACCATGATGCCATTTCTCTTGCTTTTTTATAGACATAGAAATCTGTTATTACCATTACACTACATGTGCAGTGCATACGAAAAATTAGGTAAAAACTTATTGTCCTGTCTTAATACAGGTAATTGTAAATAGTAAATGTAACAAATTGTAACTGATTGACCATTCACGACAAACGATTGAGACTTGCTATGGCAGAAGAAGAAAAATTTCTGCTGATTATATACTGAAATATTCTCTTCCAAATGTTGGCAGACTCCACCTGCACAAGTTGCGGCTGACTTTTATAAGGAACTCTCCGATACTAGAAGATGGCTTTGGTGTTGTTACTGGATCTACAGATCTGCTTCAGGCAGGTACTATTATGTATTTTATTGTTTGCGCTTGTGTGGGGTAGTCAGCTGAGAACCCTGCTTAGTCTCGCTGAGTCTGCGTCCGTATAACTTCCCACAACAGTGACAATGCAACGAGCTAGAGAACGTTTGATCGTTTGCGACAGGCTACCTGCTTTCATCGTGCAAATTACTACTGCCATAATTATGTGACTGCGCTTCAGAAATGCAGGCGTCGTGTGATGTAGACACTCTCTAACCTACTTCCTGCGAGCTACAAAAATAGTGATGATCACCAATACTACTTACTATAACGCAAAATGTGACCAATGAAGTTTCAAAATAGCCCTGTACAGAACGTTCTCATGGACATCACTAAACATGATAACATACCTGTGGTAAATTCTACTGATCACTTCGTCCTCATGTTCTTGAATTTTCTATATATGTTTTGCTTATAGTTCTTTAATTCATATTCTTGTAAAGCTATTTTTCTTTTCATATTTGTAACATGTTTTGTATGTCCCTATCCCTAATGTAGAATTTTGTCTTCATCCTATTCCTGTCTGAAATAACCTTCGTGCAAAATTCTACTGGGGGAAGGTGGAGGATATGTAAGATGGGCATGTCATTTTGAGTTTTGTAAGTTACCGATGTGCACATCAGAGAGAGAGAGAGAGAGACAGTTATGTTCCTGTCAAACAGTATTTGGTCTTGTTGTGGCACAGTGTTTACCTATGCACATTCTGATTCATTCTTAGTTGAAGTGAGGTAGGTGATGGACGTATTCAGAGTGCTGTGTTGACTTGTGATTGTATCTGTTACATGAAGAAAGATTTATTGTGAAGGACAGCAAGGACGGATATGATGGATATATTGAAAGCCGAAAAAATATTAATTTTGGATGATGTTATCTTTTAAGAGAAGAGGTTTGAAGCAAGACTGCAGCACTGCGCATCTCGTTTGTCGGAATGATTACTGTCAGCTGGTTAACTTTGTTCACTCGCTCAGAGCTGAGAGAAAGACCGCCCATCTTCCTTGAATCATCCATTAACATGTTAACTGATTAAGCTGTTCGGTTTTTACAGAAATTCTCTGTTAACATTGTACCATTTTAAAATCATTGTTCACTTTGTTAGGCATAGTACCGTTCAGACAGATGTTATGTGTGAAGTTCATGTGAAGTCTTACTCCATCTTTTTGAACACTTACTTCATTCTAAGATCGTTGTCTTGGAATATCATTTCATAGGAATAGTTACTCTTCCCATCCCACTGTTTAAAGAAGATTTTTAATTACGCATTACCTCATTGCCCCCTGTGCTTTGCAACACTTTGAATAATGCTCCGAAATTTCATTTAAACAGAGAAATCTTGCTTAGTCGCTGCCTGCTTGCTATTTGCTATTGTGTTTTCGAGAAATCTGCACCAGCGTTGTCAATGGAAATGATGTAAATGGAAATTTTGATTACGGCCAGATAACTGTTCTACTACAGCTGCCGATTTAATATAAAGGCAAGTTGTATTCAGACCAGTTACAGGTCAATTCAAATTAGGTTCTGTTTAGTCAAAGGTTAGTATTAGAGTATAAATTGAATAACAGCTAGTGGATATATAGTTTTGGTAACATGTAGAATTTTTATAGAATGGAAGGTAAATTGGGGTAAATTTCACACATAAATACATAGTGAGGAACGTACAGGGGTTCTTACTGTCACAAAAACTTCTTTTTTCTCATACAGCAAGTGATACATCTGCCAACTTTGGTCGTTACAGAAATATAGTGAAGTATGAATATCTTTGCTCCTCAGCCCTAGAGGGGAAACGTCATTGGGACTGTCGCTGAGCCTAGTAATCCAAAAAGACTATGGTTTAGATACTAACATCGGTCGTTATCGAATATGTTTACATGTCACTGCTTCTCTACACCAGCCCCTTCCCTAGTGGCGGCAACGGCGTGTCACCCCCACAATATTTTTAATGTAAATAATTGCACGAATAATGAGTTATGTATATACAACATTTTATTGAAACTACCTCATAGCTTCTGAGTAATGGTTCTATGTCATCGCCTTTTTACCCCCATCTGCACCCATACTGGCAGTAGATTACCCCACAGTACATTCCAGATAGTGACATGCACTTATGAGCCAAAACATTATGACTACCTGCTTAATAGCTTGTGTGTCCGTCTTTGTAACGAAATACAACACTGATTCTGTGTATCAAGGAACCGATAGTTATTTGGTAGGTTTGGGGAGGTATGTAGCATTAGATGTCTACACATAAGTCATGTAATTCGCGCTAATAACGAGCCACTGATTTGCGTACGCAGTGATGGGGCCGATAGCAATCCAGAGGACATCCATAGAATTTACGCCCGGTGAATATTGTCACCGAGACATCAACTGAGCTCATTATACTGCTCCTCAAACCACTGTAGGCTGCTTCTGACTCCAAGACACGAACAGCTATACGGCTGGAAAATGACATCGCCGTCTGGGAAGACATCAAGCATGAAGAGATGCAGGTGGTACCCAGCTGTCGTCGTGTCTTTTATTACTACCACAGGTCCCACGCAAGCGCAGGAGAATATCTCTCATCGTATAATACTGCTCCCAGTAGTCTGCGTCCATAGCGTGCTTCTCGTTTCGAGCCGCCGTTCATTTCGATGACTCCGTTTGTGGAAACGACCATCGACCTAGTGTAGCAAAAATGTGATTGTCTAGAAGAGCCGAACTGACGGCAGAATCCCGATGGTCCTGTGCCCATTGCATTGTTCTCTTTCCGTGAAGATGCCATAGAGCAGACAAGGCTCCGAACCCACGTTCTGTGAAGACTCACGGACGTCCAACCATTTAGCGCCTAGTGGTAGTTTCAATTAAAATCGCTCAAAAGAGGAAAGGCCGCTGGATCTATGGGGATACCAGTTCGATTTTACACAGAGTACGCAAAGGAACTTGCCCCCCTTCTTGCAGCGGTATACCGTAGGTCTCTAGAAGCGTAACGTTCCAAAGTAGTGGAAAAGGGCACAGGTCATCCCCATTTTCAAGAAGGGACGTCGAACACATGTGCAGAACTATAGACCTATATCTCTAACGCCGATCAGTTGTAGAATTTTGGAACATGTATTATGTTCGAGTATAATGACTTTTCTGCAGACTAGAAATCTACTCTGTAGGAATCAGCATGGGTTTCGAAAAAGACGGTCGCGTGAAACCCAGCTCGCGCTATTCGTCCACGAGACTCAGAGGGCCATAGACAAGGGTTCACAGGTAGATGCCGTGTTTCTTGACTTCCACAAGGCGTTCGATACAGTTCCCCACAGTCGTTTAATGAACAAAGTAAGAGCAGTTGGACTGTAAGATCAATTGTGTGATTGGTTTGAAGCGTTCCTAGATAACAGAACGCAGCACGTCATTCTCAATGGAGAGGACTTCCGAAGTAAGAGTGATTTCAGGTGTGCCGCAGGGGAGTGTCGTAGGACCGTTGCTATTCACAATATACATAAATGACCTTGTGGACGACATCGGAAGTTCACTGAGGCACTTTGCCCATGATGCTGTGGTATATCGAGAGGTTGTAACAATGGAAAATTGTACTGAAATGCAGGAGGATGTGCAACGAATTGACGCATGGTGCAGGGAATGGCAACTGAATCTCAATGTAGACAAATGTAATGTGCTGCGAATACATAGAGAGAAAGATCCCTTATCATTTAGCTACAATATAGCAGGTCAGCAACTGGAAGCAGTTAATTCCATAAATTATCTGGGAGTACGCATTAGGAGTGATTTAAAATGGAATGATCATATAAAGTTGATCGTCGGTAAAGCACATACCAGACTGAGATTCATGGGAAGAATCGTAAGGAAATGCAACCCTAAAACAAAGGAAGTAGGCTACAGTACGCTTGTTCGCCCACTGCTTGAATATTGCTCAGCAGTGTGGGGTCTGTACCAGATATGGTCGATAGAAGAGATAGAGAAGATCCAACGGAGAGCAGCGCGCTTCGTTACAGGATCATTTAGTAATCGCAAAAGCGTTACGAAAATGGTAGATAAACTCCAGTGGAAGACTCTGCAGGAGAGACGTTCAGTAGCTCGGTACGGGCTTTTGTTGAAGTTTCGAGAACATACCTTCACCGAAGAGTCAAGCAGTATATTGCTCCCTCCTACGTATATCTCGCGAAGAGACCACTAGGATAAAATCAGAGAGATTAGAGCCCACACAGAAGCATACCAACAATCCTTCTTTCCACGAACAATACGAGACTGTAATAGAAGGGAGAACCGATATATGTACTCAAGGTACCCTCCGCCACACACCGTTAGGTGGCTTGCGGAGTATGGATGCAGATGTAGATGTAGATTGTCCTTCTATGTCTTTCCGTAGATGCTCATCAAAGCAGCACGTGAACATTCGACCATCTTGCCGTTTTCGACATATTCGTCAACAGGCTCTGTGCAATAATAACCTGCCCTTTGTTAAAGTCGCCTACCTCAAGGGATATCCGCACTGCAGCCCATAACTTCGCTAGGGTGATCCTCCTTCCGTGTCTGCTCTGTCTATATACTTTTGTTACCACGTCACGTGCCAGCAGCCCCATCAGGAGGCATCCAACGTCCTGGTGGGCAACAGTCACAGTATTTTGGCCTATTAGTGTATGTACCGAGTTTGGTTGATATCGATCTAGTGGTTTTGCAGGAGATGAGGAATGCACATATACACAATGCGTTTCATAAACCTTTGGGTTAGACCTTTATTGTTCTTACCTGTGTAACGTAATATTTCCCCTATGACGTGTTTCGATTTGTATACTATTACTTACCATTGTTGTTACTCATACATTAATGTGTGGAAACAGAGCAAATGAGTGTAACATTAAAACTTCACTTTTTAATGTAAACAACCAACATAATACATAAGTCACGTAACAGTTCTGGTTTGATGATGACCACACCCGCATTACACTATTTCACTTCACTTTTATTTTTATTTGTTTATTTTACTAGATGTTAAACAACGTTTGGGAATATGAGAGATTGACTGACGATTGGAAAATGGCCGTAATCTGCCCTATAACGTACCAGGTACGTGATAATTATAGAGGTAATACATATCCTAATGTAAGCTACAAAATTCCGTCTCAGTATTTGCGGGCGAGAATGGTCCCAAACGCAGGAGAAATTATGGAGGATTATCATTATGGTTTCAGAAGGAACAGAGCAGGTACAGATCTGATTTTTACGTTGAGAGAGGTAAACGAGAAAAGGGGAACATAACGTTGGTATTCACATGGCTTTTATGGCTTCAATAAACCTTATGACAGCCGACACACGGGCACTAAAACCAATGTCTTGAAAGACTTTCAGTTTCTACAAAAGTTAATACGTCTAATGCGTATGTGTTTAGAGGAAACCTATTGCAGAATGAAGCTCGCTACAGAAATGTCACATCATTCTGAAATTAGAACTGGTCTTAGACAAGGAGACGCCTTATCTCCACTACTTTTTAATTTGATTTCAGAAAAGATAGATCAAGAATACCAAAAATTAAACCAAACTATAATAAAATAGCAATAAATTGGCTTGAGTATGCGGACGATGGTGTTCTAATAAGTGGTAGCGAATTGGACTTCCAGCTCATGACAAGTTCGTACAGAAATATTGCAAGGAAAGTTGGTTTACGAACTAATGAAGAGAAAATTGAGTACATATTTGTGAGCAAAACATCCAGTGATAGTACACCACTGACAGCTGACGAATTAACTTTTAAAAGAATAGACAAATTTAAACATTTGGGATTCACTTTAAGCAAGCAGAATCGAATTGAAATTGAGATTAAGGTGAGGATCACAGCGACAAATAGAGTATATTTTTTTTATTATGGAACATGTTGTACAGTAGAGCAGTTTCTAGAAGTTTTAAATTCAAACTGTCGGGTAAGGTAGGGCTTTCTCACTCATGGGACTACATGGATAGAAATAAGCCGCCATTATGTTACAGAATATTTACTGGACAAGTCGTGCACAAGCTGCGAGAAGCCTTTTCCAAGTATATTTAACCCAGGCAGCAATCATTCAGAAAGAAACAGAGGAGGTAAGACAGTACTGCTTACAAAAATCCGCCATGCAACATTAAGTAAGTTTGAAATAAGATCTACAATTGGAATACATGAATTCTAGTTATAAGTCTTTCCGCTACTAGTTGTATTGAACAACTAGCAACATCTGTTGCAAATTTGAGCAAGTGCTTTCTGAATCGGAATATAACATGTATTAGTTCTTCTTTATTGAAGTATCATGTAGCTTCATTATTATAACTTAAAACGATAATTCAATCTAATTTAGGCTATAGTACTTAGCAAGAGATACTAATTTACTAATTATAAAAAGGATTTTTCATTTCACGCTTTCTTCAGAGGGTAAGAACATATAAAGGAAGCCATTCATGTTTACAATGGCAGAAGACTCGTCGCAAATGCTATAACCAGTGTTTTATAAGGGCATGTAAGTATACGCGCTATAGTTGTGATTTATAATATGCAATTTACGACACTGTAGACGGGTTCAAGAAACCTGTTTCCTTCGAGGAGTGGAACCATAACCAAAAGCATCAAGTGATCAATCAGAGGAAAAGAAAAATAAGCCACCCAACTGTGTTATCAGCAGAACAAGAAAATCATTTGGTTGAAAGATTGAAGAGTTTATGTAACCGTGGTATTGGATATACCTCACTCAGCATTAGAAGAGTAGTGTACCAGTATGCCAAAATCAATGAGATTGTGATTCGATGGGGAGAAGATATGAAAGTGGGTAGCAGGGATTGGTTTCTTTCTTTCATGGAACGGCTTACGGAAGATAGTTCATTTAGGAAGCCTAAGGCACTGTCTAAAGATCGAGTCATGGGATTATATGAGGAAGCAGTTAAAAAATTTACAATGTTTTGAAATCTGTTTAAATGAATTTGTTTTGCAAAATGAAACACAAAACACATATAATGTGGCCGAAAGCGGGTTCCCCATGGACATCAGTCCTGAAAAAGTTGTGGAGGGAAAAGGGAAAAGAGAAGGTGTCGCATTGGCAAGTTTGGAGAGAGGGGAAAATGTGACAATTGTTGTTGCCGGTGATGCCACTGGGACATATATTGCACCGTTCATCGTTTTCAAGGGCAAAATAATGCGAGAAGAATACAAGCTGGGAATCCCTCCAGGTACTCAAGTCTGTATGTCAAATTCGGGCTACATAAACGACGATTTATTTTTGAGTTGCCTCCAATACTTAAACAAGCACAGTTCTCAATGCAGATGTTTTTTACTTTTGGACGGTCGCAGTTCACACCTTTCTCTCCAGTGCCTGGAATACTGTGTGAAAATCGCATCTAACTGGCGAGCCTGTCACCACGTTCTGCACCCTCTGGTCAGAACTGTTTCAAACCATTAAAGGTGTATTACCACCAAGAACTAGAATCATTTATACACAACAAATTACATTACAAAATTCGTTTTTGGCAAAGTTTCGACGTCGCCTGGAGGCGTGGAGCTAGTGTAGGAAATGCTGTGAAGGAATTTGAGTGTACAGGAATTGCACGAATTGTCTCTTCAGTCTCAAATTTATCACACAAAGTCATTTCTTCGTCTACATTCCTGAATGATGTATCCCGTTCTGTTACCACAGAATCCGAAGTAAACCCAGGCGCTGCAGCACCTAATCCTCCAAGACATTCGGAAAGTCAGAACTTATCAACATCATCTTCATCATTTTCTTATGTTTTGCCAACTCAAAAAAAAAAAAAAACCTACGGGTACCACACATGCGGGAAGAGAAAGGAATTCAGGCTGCCATTTGATTGCATCTGTTCAGCTCAGTCTTACAAAAGGCAAGAGAAATTGCATTTTGGACATTTCCAAAGCAAGAAGATCAAGCGTTGGAGAAATGCGCTGGATGTTCAAGAGAAACCTTCAGATGCAGAAAATGATTCATCTTCACCATCACCGGAAGCTGAGTCAGGAAGAAAACGTACTTTGTGGTTTGTGCAGCATCAAATATTACGACCAGGTGTGATAAGTGCAAGGTGCGGTTCCACGAAATTTGTCTGGAGGCTGCCGATTGTAAGCAGTTCCGTTGTGGGAAATACGTATAACAACTACAGGAACATTTAAGAAGTGTAACAGAAGTGTAATTCCATATTTTGTGTAATTGTAAGGCAAATGACTATGATTCATATAGCTCCATTTAAGATTCAAATAGCCCCATAAATTTTTTATTTCCCTGATATTTCAACGTTCTATATTTTGTTATCTGCAATGAAGAATAGTAGTTTTCTAAGCAATTTGCCTCTATCGTACAAAGCGTATAACTATGACTTATTCTGCAGTACAATTTTACATGTGTAGTAAAACAATTAGTATCCCTTGGGGGCCTAAAAATTTGCCTCGTCTTACTCTACCAAAGTGTAATTCTTCTTGTAGCTCTATGCGGTTCTGAAACGTTTAATAAGCTTGAGGGAAACGGATGAATAACAAATGATAGTCTTCGAGAGAAAGGGAAATATTTTGCCCCAAGAGGGACACCCACTCCCAGGAATGGAAGACATTAGAAACCAGAAACTGAAAAACGTATACTCAGAAGCTGATATCGTCCGAAGGATAAAGAAAAGATTTATGTCGGTAGGATACTAATCAGGATATAAGAGGTCAGAGCATCTCGTAATTTCGACATACCTTGCGGCGACCACTACCAACATTGCGTCAAACATTAACAGAACTTGTGATGTGACTCATCGTGTTTCCGTGTTATCTGTAACGGAGAGGTAGCTGACGGCCGATGGGGTAACTCCGTCGAGGCACGTGACAGACCTCAACTATAACGTAACTTTAAACAGATTATAGATATTATAGATATTCCTGCTCTATGCCACGACTCATCCCCCCCCCCCTAATTAACCATGGACCTTGTCGTTGGTGGGGAGGCTTGCGTGCCTCAGCGATACAGATAGTCGTACCGTTGGTGCAACCACAACGGAGGGGTATCTGTGGTTCCTAAAGAGAGGCAGCAGCCTTTTCAGTAGTTGCAGGGGCGTCTGGATGATTGACTGATCTGGCCTTGTAACACTAACCAAAACGGCCTTTGCTGTGCTCATACTGCGAACGGCTGAAAGCAAGGGGAAACTACAGCCGTCATTTTTCCCGAGGGCATGCAGCTTTACTGTATGATTAAATGATGATAGTGTCCTCTTGGGCAAAGTATTTCGGAGGTAAAACAGTCCCCCATTAGGATCTCCGGGAGGGAACTACTCAGGAGGACGTTGTTATCAGGAGAAAGAAAACTGGCGTTCTACGGGTAGGAGGGTGGAATGTCAGATCCCTTAATTGGGCAAGTGGGTTAGAAAATTTAAAAATGGAAATGGATAGGTTAAAGTTAGATATAGTGGTAATTAGTGAAGTTCGGTGGCAGAATGAATAAGACTTCTGGTCAGGTGAATACAGGGTTATAAATACAAAATCAAATAGGGGTAATGCAGGAGTAGGTTTAATAATGAATAGGAAAATAGGAATGCTGCTAAGCTACTGAAACGTCCCCTTTGAACAATTATACAAGACTGTGCTTAAACTGACACACAATATTTTTAGCGCAACGCAATCTGACTTTCAAAAATCCCTACAAAAGATTGGCCCTGACTAACATTAACCTATACGTTTCACAAATCGCTTACCTCACAAAAATCTTGGTTACTCGAACTACTGCAATACAGCGAGCACCCCTACTGCCAGCTAAATAAAAGATTCAAACTACGGAAGGCACTAACCACTGATAGGGATAGTTAGCATATGAAAGATTTTAATAGAGGACAAACAATGTATTTACCTTAGTAGTCATAATATATATAGCAGTTCATGACATTCAGTCTTACAAATTTCAGAATTCCGCCATCTCTCTCCCCACGTCCACCACTGCTGGCGGCTCACCTCCAACTGATGCTGTGCTTGTCTCTGGTGTTGTTCCATTGTGTCTAACTTTTGAAGCTTTTGCTGTGTTTGTCTCTGATTTTGTTTGATTTGTTGCATTAATTGCAATAATAATGTATTAGTGTCTGGAATCTGTTCCTCTATGCTTTTCGGCAGTGCATTTGCACCGACAACATTCACATTTTGACAAGCAGAAAATGTGTCTTGACTTATTTGAGAAAACGGTGAGGACGCAAAACCTGAATGTACAGTATTTGCAATATTGTGTCCTGTCATTTCGGATTCCTGACGCGAGCTGTTGCCGACCGATCGATCGATAATGCTTCCCCGTTCACAAATTGTTTCACTGCTTACACCACTATTTGCAGCCCGCTCCATTTCCCTATGCACTATTACCAAATTACTACTTTGAACGTTAGTTAATTCATTACATGGTGGCGCTAACACACTGCCTTCGTCTTCACTCTCATTTGTCAGTTTACTTTGGAGCCTAGTATTACGTTTTTCACACGCCATTATTGTCACAATATTTCACACGACAACACAGAAAAACACAATTTGAAGAGCAAAAATAAGAGAACACATTAACATAGCAAATAATATCTAGTTAATTCCAAGCGCAGCTGTGAAATACTTGGTGCAAATCTACATGCATGCCAAATTACAAAGGAGATTCTCTCTACAATTACGCGCTAGCAATAAACAAAATCTACACTAATTACACGAACTTAAAGAAAAAAAAATCAGAAGATTCCAGTGAGGTATCCTCAGCTAAGGGTCGACATATGAAACGTCCCTTTGAACAATTATACAAGACTGTGCTTCAACTGACACACAATATTTCTAGCGCAACGCAATCTGACTTTCAAAAATCCCTACAAAAGAATGGCCCTGACAAACATTAACCTATACGTTTCACAAATCACTTACCTCATAAAAATCTTGGTTACTCGAACTACTGCAATACAGCGAGCACCACTACTGCCAGCTAAATAAAAGACTCAAACTACGGAAGGCACTAACTACTGATAGGCATAGCTAGCGAATGAAAGATTTTAATAGAGAACGAACAATGAATTTACCTTAGTAGTCATAATATATATAGCAGTTCATGACATCCAGTCTTACAAATTTCAAAACTCCGCCATCCCTATTAATAATGAATAGGAAAATAGGAATGTGGGTAAGCTACTACAAAGAGCATAGTGAACGCATTATTGTGGCCAAGATCGATACGAAGCCCACGCCTACCACATTTGTACAAGTTTATATGCCAACTGGCTCCGCAGATGAGGAAGAAATTGATGAAATGTATGATGAGATGATAGAACGTATTCAAATAGTGAAGGGGGACGAAAATTTAATAGTCATAGGTGACTGGAACTCGATAGTAGGAAAAGCAAGAGAGGGAAACGAAGTAGGTGAATATAGAATGGGAGTAAGGAATGAAAGAGAAAGCCGCCTGGTAGAATTTTGCACAGAGCATAACTTAATCATACCAAATACTTGGTTCCAGAATCATGAAAAAAGGTTGTATACACGGAAGAAGCCAGAAGATACTGGAAGATCTCAGATACATTATATAATGGTAAAACAGAGATTCAGGGACCAGGTTTTATATTGTAAGACATTTCCAGGGGCAGATGTGGACTCTGACCACAATCTATTGGTTATGAACTGTAGACTAAAACTGAACAAACTGCAAAATAGTGGGAATTCGGGGAGATGGGACGTGAATAAACTGAAAGATCCAGAGGTTGTAGAGAGCTTCAGGGATAGCATTAGGGAACGTTTGACGTGAATGGGAGAAACAAATACAGTAAAAGTAGAATGGGTAGCTTTGAGAGATGAAATAGTGAAGGTAGCAGAGGATCAAGTAGGTAAAAAGACAAGCTCTAATAGCAATCCTTGGGTAACAAAAGTGATATTGAATTTAATAGATGAAGGGAGAAAATACAAAAATGCAGTAAATGAAGTAGGCAAAAAGGATTACAAACGTCTCAAAAATGATATCGACAAGAAGTGCAAAATGGCTAAAGAGGGATGGCTAGTGTACAAATGCAAGGATGTAGAGGCGCATATCGCTAGGGATAAGATAGATACTGCCTACAGGAAAATCAAAGAGAACTTTGGAAAAAGAGAAACACTTGTATGAATATTAAGAGCTCAGATGGAAACCGAGTTCTAAGCAAAGAAGGGAAAGCAGAGAGGTGGAAGGAGTATATAGAGGGACTATACAAGGGCGATGTACTTGAGGACAATATTATAGAAATGGAAGAGAATGTAGATGAAGATGAAATAGGAGATATGATACTGCGTGAAGAGTTTGACAGAGCACTGAAAGACCTAAGTCGAAACAAGGCCCCGGGGGTAGACAATATTCGTTTAGAACTGCTGACAGCCTTGGGAGAGCCAGGTCTAACAATATTCTACCATCTAGTGCGCAAGATGTGTGAGACAGACGAAATACCCTCAGTCTTCAAGAATAATAATTCCAGTCCCAAAGAAAGCAGGATTTGACATATGTGAAAATCACCGAACTATCAGTTTAGTAAGCTACGGCTGCAAAATACTAGGGCGAATTCTTTACAGACGAATGGAAAAACTGGTAGAAGCCGACCTCGGGGAAGATCAGTTTGGATTCCGTTGAAATTTTGGAACACGAGGCAATACTGACCCTACGATTTATCTTAGAAAATAGATTAAGGAAAGGCAAACCTACGTTACTAGCATTTGTAGATTTAGAGAGAGCGTTTGACAGTGTTGACAGGAATAATCTCTTTCAAATTGTGAAGGTGTCAAATACAGGGAGTGAAATGCTATTTACAATTTGTACATGAACCAGATGGCAGTTATAAGAATCGAGGGCTGGAATAATCTCTTTCAAATTGTGAAGGTGTCAAATACAGGGAGCGAAATGCTATTTACAATTTGTACATGAACCAGATGGCAGTTATAAGAATCGAGGGGCATGAAAGGGAAGGAGTGATTGGGAAGGGAGTGAGACAGGGTTGTAGCCTATCCCAATGTTATTCAATCTGTATCTTGAGCAAGCAGTAAAGGAAATAAAAGAAAAATTCGGAGTAGGAATTAAAATCCATGGAGAGGAAATTAAAACTTTGAGGTTCGCCGATGAGAGTATAATTCCGTCAGAGACAGCAATGGACCTGGAAGAGCAGCTGAACGAAATAGGCAGTGTCTTGAAAGGAGGATATAAGATGAACATCAACAAAAGCAAAACGAGGATAATAGAATGTAGCCGAATTGAATCGGGTGGTGCTGTGGGTATTAGATTAGGAAATGAGACGCTTAAGGTATTAAATCAGTTTTGCTATTTGGGGAACAAAATAACTAATTATTGTCGAAATAGGGAGGATATAAAATATAGACTGGCAATGGCAAGGAAAGCGTTTCTGAAGAAGAGGAATTTGTTAACATCGAGTATAGATTTAAGTGTCACAGAAGTCTTTTCTGAAAATATTTGTATGGAGTGTAGCCATGTATGGAAGTGAAACGTGGACGATACATAGTTTAGACAAAAAGAGAATAGAAGCTTTCGTAATGTGGTGCTACAGAATATTGCTGAAGATTAGATGGATAGATGACATAACTAATGAGAAGGTACTGAATAGAATTGGGGGGAAAAAAATTTGACTAGAGGAAGGGATCGGTTGGTAGGGCATGTTCTGATGCATAAAGGGATAACCAATTTAGTACTGGAGGGCAGCGTGGAAGGTAGAAATCGTAGAGGAAGACCAAGAGATGAATTCACTAAACAGATTCAGAAGGGTGTAGGTTGCAGTAGGTACTGGGAGATGAAGAAGATTGCACAGGAGGGAGTAGCATGGAGAGCTGCATGAAACCAGTCTCTGGACTGAAGAGCACAACAACAACAACATACTACGACTACTGGTATTTATGACACTCGCTTATGAATTTACCCGCGTTGTTGTAATTTAAAACACTACATGGACCTACCGTAGCTCGGTGGCATTCGGTTTAGCCAGTAACATTCCACAAGACATCCGCAATGAAAAATTCCATTTCCGAGTGGCTGTGTCTGTATCAGTTCGGCATCAGGTCGCTTACCGAAAGCCACCTACTACGACTCCGATACAAAAGGGATGTGCCGCCATAATTCATGGCGGCAATCGCTCCCGGCGTCGCATTGTGGTACACAAATTGCGTAATGGCGGCAATCAGGCCATCAGACATCGCGGGCCGCGCCGCTGGCCACGTGCCAGCGCAGCGCGCACGGTCCGCTTCCTGCCGGCGCGGGGGTCGGAGGTCGCCGGCGCCGATACAGAGCCTCACTCCAGGGGCCGAAAACCGACGCCACAGTGCGTTTTCGCAGGACAGATTCTAAGAGTAAGGCATGATTTCAGCACAGTTTGACATACCGATCAGCCAGAACATTATGTCCACCGATACACTATCATCTTAAACCCGTCCAGGCGATATCAGGCGCGAACTATCTGCGTTGGACTGATGGCAGATTGTGATGGCCCTGAGGCTAGGCACGAGCATTTCTGGAACTTCACAACTTGTGAGGTCTTCGAGGAGTGCTGTGGTGAGCATCTCCAACACGTGGTGAAATCAAGATGAAATCACGTCCAGATTCCGTGGGGGTTGGCGGCCACCCCTCAGTACAGACGTCGGACGTCGTATGCTGGGCAGCCTGGTACTGAACACTCCTAATGGTTGCCCTCCGCAGCCAAGGACCCATGTGTGTGCCAGAGTTAACACCACGACAACAACAACAACGATTGAAATGGACATGTGACCATCGGTACTGGACATTGTCGCAGTGGTAGAGTGTTGCGTGGTCTGGTGAATGCATTACACTCTGGGGAACATTCATGTGGACATCCATGGCTCCAGTGGAGATCGTGCAAGGCACCACCACAGCCAAGGAGTATGGTACAGTGGCTGCAGACCAAGTACAACCCTTCATGACGATCACGTTTTCCGACGGCAGTGGTATTTTTCAACAAGCTAATGCTCCATATCACAAGGCCAGGAGTGTGATTAAGTGGTTCGAGGAACACAGTGGCGCATTCCAGTTGATGTGTTGGGCCCCCAACTCGCCAGATCTGAGCCCAATCTAACATATATAGGATGTCACTGAACTTGGCGTCGGAACTCATCAACCCCATCCCCGGAATTCAGGGAATTAGGTGGCTTGTTTATGAATATGTGGTGCCAGCTCCCTCTAGAGACTAAGCCCTCATTGCTTTCACACCACGACGTGTCACCGCTGTTACCCGTGTCAAAGTGGACATATCGTCTATTAGGTAGGTGGTCATAACGTTCTAGCTCATCAGTGCATACAGTTGTGACCCTCTATTCGGAGAGTTGTTATAATCAGAGTTGAAAACTCACTAGTGTCGATAGGGGCAAGAAAGCCATTCGTCATTTAACGTCATATATACCATAATACAGAGTGTGCCGGAAAGAACTTTACGGCTTTGAAATTATATGGAAATTCATTGTGGGAACCTACAGAATCGGTAGATGTGTCCTTTTGTAGCAAACAATCTCAGGTTTCACACAAAAGTGTCAAGTGTCATTTTGTTTCACTGTGACTACCATTAGTGATGCGGCAGACATCCCACTGGTAGTTAGTTTCTTCCCTCACTCGTTGATGAAAATCGGGCATAACTTCCGCTACAGCAGCGTAGATTCGATTTTTCAGGCAAGCTAAATCGTTTGGTAGGGGGATGAGGGGATATACATAGGGTCGTTAAAAAAACACCAGAGGAAAATCCAGTGATGTCAAGTCTGGGAAACGAGGTAGCCATGTCACTGGCCGTTCACGGCCATCCGCCGACCTGGAAAGCGACTATCGAGGGAAATAAGGTGATGTACCATTTTGCTGGTAGTAAACTATCGCATGCCGGTCATCTTCATTGATCCTTAGAATCGAAAAGTTTTCAATCACATCCATTACACAATACCAGTGACAGTTTTCTCCATTAAGAAGAAATGGCCATACACTTTCAATTTGTAGTGAACAACCAGTCTCAAAAAAATTCTTGAACCAAGAGTAAATTGTATGACTACTTGGGGATTCTCTGGCGTGTTCGGTGTGAAATTTACGCCGAACGGTTGTTGCACAGTTCGTTTCAAGAACAAGAACACACAAGGAGCACGCACCGCACCAGTAAAAGTAGCCATTTCAACTGATCACTACGCTGGCGCTCCTGGTGACGGAATGAGGTACCAATGCACTACGTGTATCAAACTTGAGGTTGTTTGTTACAAAACGGCACATCTCCGGTTCCTGTAAGTTATCTCCATAAATTTCTGCAGCATCCCAAATTTGTAAAGACCTTTTTGACTCATCCCTTATTAATGTTTACTTCTTCCTATTTTTCTACTTAACTTGCAAATAGTTGTTATATTTTTGCAACCCGAGCAGAGTTGCATTCTACCAAAACGATGGTTCGGTACTTTTGGCACAGGACTCAAATGACATAGTAAATTGTACGTTTACAGGTAATATTCGTGACATCAGAGAGGAAGGAAACATAAATGATTGTATGAGAAAGAAATTGGTAGCTTAAGAATTCTGTTTGTCTTTTGTTTGTTTCTTATTCACACAATCAGAACCGCACATCCTTCAGTGTTGGTCCACGTGTATTTTATGTCCTTTCAAAATATAATCATCTTTTCATAGGTAATAAAAATTAGTTGATCGCGTAATTTCTGTACTTTTGTGACACCAAAGCAATTACTTTTGATGCGAGCATAGTATACATGAACAGATATTAAAAATATCTGTATAACTGTTGTTATTTTGTATTCAGTAGAACGTTCGTCATTATCAAAGGCAAGAGTTTCCTGTTATTACTGACAAGCGTGAAAGTTGTTTATAGATAATATCAAACATGTTTTATGAATGTATAGAAGTATTGAAGCGATGTTTGATATTATTTGAGTGCCTGGTGTCTGTTCTTTCACACATGTCCAAAAGAACAGACACTATGCATCCATTGATTCGTCTCAATGGCCAAGGACTCCACAACCATCAGTGTGGGTGGACATTTATGTTTGGCCATCAGTGGGAATCTAAAATTATCGAGCGTGGAAGGCATAGAGGGGGACTGCAGACAGGTGGCACTAATTGGGAATGTGAGTAAGCCAGGGAGCATGTCCTGATAGTCCGCGCATTTGCAATGAACACAATGTTTGTGGTGGAGTGGTTAATGAAAGTGCTTAGTAAGCAGGAGATTCTGGGTTAGAGTCCTGATGTAGTACACATTTTAGCTCATTTCCGCTGATTCTGCGTAATATCCTGATGCAGTTGATATCATTAGTCCCTTCCCTTTCCTTTCTTTTCTCCCCCATCCCCTTTCGGTTTACGTAAGATGTTTGATATGTTTTTGTTCTGATTTTTTTGTAATTGTACCTTTTTTGAGTATATTTTGTATTCTAACGCTATACGATAAATCTATATTGTTTTTTTTCTTATTTTCACTGGAACATCCCTCTGTTTCAAGGTACCCTTCAACAATTTTCGAACAAAGACTGAGTTAAATACATGCAGTTTCAACTTTGCTATAAGTACTGTCTAAAAAAAATGTTCAAATGTGTGTGAAATCTTATGGGACTTAACTGCTAAGCTTACACACTTCTTAACCTAAAGTATCCCAAGGACAAACACACACACGCATGCCCGTGGGAGGACTCGAACCTCCGACGGGACCAGCCGCACAGTCAATACTGTTTACTTTTAATTAACAATCATAAAGATGATTATGTATAATAAAAATGTTCTACAGTTTATGCGACCCTTTCAATATATCTTCACTCAGTTTTTAGATAATTTACGGCTTATGGTGTCAAGGAGAATCTGGAATACACTGATCGCATACACAAGCAAAGTGATCGAAATGAAGTAACGCCTAATAGGTACGCAACTGACCTAGCCTGGAAATAATGCTCAAATGGCTCTGAGCACTATGGGACTTAACATCTGAGGTCATCAGTCCCCTAGAACTTAGAACTACTTAAACCTAAGGACATTCCAAACACCCATACCCGAAGCGGGATTCGAACCTGCGAACGTAGCGATCGCGCGGTTCAAGACTGAAACGCCTAGAACTGCTCGACCCCACCGGCCGGAGCAAATAATGCAGTTATGATCTTAACTGACCGAAGCTACTATAGTACCCTGCGTTTGTTAATGATAGGTTACGGTAGCCTACAGTGGATTTACAACTTTATTCCTAAGCTTTCGTAAAAATCGAGGGACTTGAATAATCGTAACACAAATGAAAACAGAGCAAAAAAATTACTTCACGAAGAAATAATCTTGCAATCTATACATCTTATAAGTCCCCTGCCACCTTCTTCTGTCTCTATACGACGGCTAATCTCAGGAACTAGTGCAGGGATTTTAATATGGTTTTCACTGATAAACTGACTGATTCACAAGGAAGATTTGCGTATATAATTTACGACACGTGGTTCGGATTCCAAGTTTACTGTAAGTCCCCTTTCCGCAGTGGACATGCACTGAGCAACGTGGCGCAGTGGTTAGCACACTCGACTCTCATGCGATAGGACGACGATTCAATCCCGCGTCCTGCCATCCTGATTTAGGTTTTCTGTTATTTCCATAAATCGCTTCAGGTAAATGCCGGAACGGTTTCTTTGGAAGGGCACGGCCGATATTCTTTTCCATCCACCCCTAGCCAGATGAGACCGATGACCTCGCAGTTTGGTCTCTTCCACCAAATCAACCCAACGCAGTTGGATAACTGGGGAACATTAGGGACATGCAAATCGCTAAAGGGGCGGCCACTTGAAAAACTTGCAGCAGCTCACTGAGCCCCTCGAAATTATGATTCTTATTGCAACGATGAGTGTATAACATACCTACCTATTGTCATCTGTTCCACACTTAATTGATGTGTTTGTGATGGGAGCCATGAGCTGCCCAGGTACGAAGAAGCAGTATGTGGCGGGAAAAGCAGTGAAGTAAACAGCTGCCCCAATCCTAGACAACAGCAGACCTTGACCATAATCTGCTTATGTACACATATCTTGTACCTATACATTTTATTAATTAAAATGCTCAATCACCTCTTTCTGTCTGTATGTGAGGGTTGATGTCATAAACTAGAACATGGATTTTGACACGGTTTCCACTATAGCGATTGTCACTAAAATAGGCACCTCCAAGTCAGCTCACCGTCCCACAGCACTGCCATTTAGTGACAATTTCAAGTATTAGTAAAAATTTCGAAAAAAGTATTAGACATCATTGTTTTCAGTCTAAAATGATGGAGTACTTTACAAAAGAAAAGTCTCCTCAGTTACCACGAAAAACAATTAAAAACTAACGTTACAATAAATTTTGAACAAAAATATATATTTTTTTCCTTCAACCTGTGGAGAAAACCAAACCATTGACATCTTTGGACTGAAAATAATATATGAACATTCTCAAAGTTTGTAGATGCATGTGATGCATATTGTATCGTGAAAACATAAAATTATTTCGCAACAGTAAATTGAATTTCGTAAGAGATGTGAAATTGTTCCGCCATTGTAGCGAAAAATGTCGTCGTTGATACATTCGCGTTCTGTTGGACCTTCTAGAAACTCCTAGCTGTAATGTTGTTAAGAAAACTATCAAATGAATATTGGTAACATCTGCGACATTATTATGGTATCGTGTCACATGTGAACGCATTTCATTTGTATTTACGGGAGACTCCGTGCGCGGCAGCGCGCGAATACTTTTACTCTGCCGCTAGGATTTTAGTTCAGACGGCTCGCCTTAATACGAGAGAGAATAGTACCTACCTCCCGAAAAATTTGTATTACAGCTTGTACTGACCCTTTGTCACTGTACCGATTGCCCAAATCGCCGATGTGTGCTACAGAAAAGATACTGTAGATTCTTTCAGGTCAATATTTCCGTCGAAGACGAGCAAAATATATTTTTCCGTATGGTTTTGTGAGAGCCAAGTTTTATCGAAGTGTACTACAATACTATTGTCCTCAGCACCCAATAAGTGCGTTTTACACAAAATTTCGTACTTGCTGCTACAACGTCTCTGCGTCCAATTAAAAAACTTTTTTCATCACCGTACTTCCTGAATAAAAATCAAGGGAACAAAGAGGACATAGATCGGAAGTCTCTGAGAATAATTAATTCTTTCAAGGAGATCACTCTGTATTTTTCTAGCCCTCGGATACTCTCCTCTGTCATACTATCGAAGTACAATTCTACACAGTAAGATTTTGTCGAAATTATCAAAACGGACTGGTTCACAAGGAAGATTTGTGCATAAAATTTACAAAGATATCCTGTAAGTTGGCTGAACTATGATGAATTAATCCTCCACCAGCTTTTTGTCCACATGTGAAGGCTGATCCCATGAACTACCACAGGGATTTTGATACGGTTTTAACTAACACATAGACTGATTCATTACCGCTACGCCGGACAAGTAATCTGGGCATAGATTTTTAGTGCTACCCGTGATAAGCCAAGACGGGTCACTAGTTTCATACAACCGAAACTTAGCCTGCTAAAAGCTTTCTTCTTTTTTTTTCTTGTTGAGTCATTAGTCTTCTGACTAATTTGATGTGGCCCGTCACGAATTCCTCTTCTGTGCAAAACTCTTCATCTCAGAGGAGCACTTACAACCATGCGTTATCAGTTATTTGCTGGGTGTCCTCCAATCTCTGACTTCCTCCATAGTTTTCACTGCTTACAACTCCTTCTAATAACAAGGAAGTTATTCCCTGATGTCTCAACAGACGTTCTATCATCCTGTCTCTTCTTCTTGTCAGTGTTGAAAAGCACATCTCAGAACATTTGGATGGGAGGAAGGGACGCAAATTGTTCAACTACCTGGTATTTAACGCAGTGACATTGAAGGACTCAGTCCTTCTGAGAAGGACAGGACGACTATTGCCAGTCTGAAATCATTAAAAGCTGTCCGTCACGGCGAGTTGTTGGTTTTTGGCTGGGAGCGATACAGCCCCGATGAGTGGGCAAGGGTTCACGATGCAGCTGCGGCGGGGGAGCTGGTCGTATGCGAGCCGGTGGCAGCGGTTTGCATTCGCGTGAAGGTATCATACATGTGGACAAGAGAGTGAAATTTCGTACTGCCCCCCATGCTCCAAAGACCACACAGCAGAATCAGTTCAAGAGCACTATACCGAAATTCTATGTGACTTTCTTCCACCAGCACGACAAGACAACAGATACACAGAACGTAGTTAGCACTGGATATCCTTAGCCGCCTGACGACCATACCACTCACTTTGGTATCGGAAGAAGTGACTACCTAGTCTGTGGTAACCCGCCACAGACATCACAGAAGCACCTGTAACTGTTACCTTGCGAGCGTAATCCCACTACTGGCAAAAAATTACTCACTATACATTGGGACTCTCATGATCAATTTAATTAATTAGTCAATCAATTTGATATCAACAACTTGCCACTGGGCAAGTGGATGCGAGAGCGAGAGTACAAGAGATATGATTCAGGAGTCGGAGCGGTAATCGGGCGTTTTTATTATAGCACCGAGGTTTTCTGACGAAATTTCAATCTCCCACCTACACAGGGAGAGAGAGCCATCGTAATTAGTTGTATTACCGAATTTAGAAAGTGATATGTAGTATTAGCCTGATATTTACAAATCCTCTGTGCTACTATTTGATTAGCTTAAGAGACTTCCTAGGTGACGAGGCATTTCGTTATTGTAAGAGAGTTCGAAAGCTAGGAGGCATCCTATAACAGATGCAGAGTATGCTATTAGCACTCTGTCATGGGCTAAAAATGAGTTTAGTATTCCAGTCCTGTGATGCACGATACTTTTGTACAGGATTTTCGGAACAAGTAACGATACAGGGTGGTTAAAATTAAACTTTCCCTATTTAACACGTTGTAATGCAGAAACTAATTACCGTACAAAAAAATGGCTCAAATGGCTCTGAGCACTATGGGACTCAACATCTGAGGTCATCAGTACCCTAGAACTTAGAACTATCCAAGCCCAACTAACCTAACGACATCACACACATCCATGCCCGCGGCAGGATTCGAAGCTGCGATCGTAGCGGTCGCGCCGTTCCAGACTGAAGTGCCTAGAACCGCTCGGCCACTTCGGCCGGCAATTACCGTACAAGTGATATCAGGTGTTCCCCAGGGAAGCGTCCTGGGACCTCTGCTGTTCCTGATCTATATAAATGACCTGGGTGACAATCTGAGCAGTTCTCATAGGCTGTTCGCAGATGATGCTGTAATTTACCGTCTTGTAAGGTCATCCGAAGATCAGTATCAGTTGCAAAGCGATTTAGAAAAGATTGCTGTATAGTGTGGCAGGTTTCAGTTGAAGCTAAATAACGAAAAGTGTGAGGTGATCCACATGAGTTCCAAAAGAAATCCGTTGGAATTCGATTACTCGATAAATAGTACAATTCTCAAGGCTGTCAATTCAACTAAGTACCTGGGTGTTCAAATTACGAACAACTTCAGTTAGAAAGACCACATAGATAATACTGTGGGGTAGGCGAGCCAAAGGTTGCGTTTCATTGGCAGGACACTTAGAAGATGCAACAAGTCCACTAAAGAGACAGCTTACACTACACTCGTTCGTCCTCTGTTAGAATATTGCTGCGCGGTGTGAGATCCTTACCAGGTGGGACTGACGGAGGACATCGAAAGGGTGCAAAAAATGGCAACTCGTTTTGTATTATCACGTAATAGGGGAGAGAGTGTGGCAGATAGGATACGTGAATTGGGATGGAAGTCATTTGAGCAAAGATGTTTTTCGTCGCGGCGGGATCTTTTTACGAAATTTCAGTCACCAGCTTTCTCTTCCGAATGCGAAAATATTCGTTGAGCCCAACCTACATAGGTAGGAATGATCATCAAAATAAAATAAGAGAATTCAGAGCTCGAACAGAAAGGTTTAGGTGTTCGTTTTTCCCGCGCGCTGTTAGGGAGTGGAATGGTAGAGAGATAGTATGATTGTGGTTCGATGAACCCTCTGCCAAGCACTTGAATGTAAATTGCAGAGTAGTCATGTAGATGTAGATGTAGATGTAGAAGTACCACACTTGGTAGTCTTAATGTCCAGAGTATGAGGTACATGATTTCCATGAGTCACAGCACCACCGTCCAGTTCTAACTATAGCCACCATGTACCGTGATCAGTCATCGTGATTCATAGTCTCACTCACCTCACCAGTCACAATGCACTTCTTGACGCGTCAACATCAGCTTGGACAGAAGGAGGAGGTCGTTATTGGTGAAGCTCTATTATCAAAACAACAGTAATGCTGGAGCTGCACTTAGAGAATATCGTCGACTGAAAGGATTACAGAAGGGTCCTCTTTCTCCACTTGGTGTGCGGAGCGTGATGAAGAAGTTTGAATCAACTGGAGAACTGTGCGTCTCCCCAAGAAAAGGCTGACGCCTGGTTGCACCACAGGTGGTTGATAAAATCGCTGTTGCTACAGCAGACAATGTTCCGCGCAATTCCCGATTGTCAGACAGTGCACGTGCTTTGTCGCAACACTTGAAAACTCCGTGGTCTGCCGTACAGAAGATGCTTCAAACTTTTCTCAAATAGTATCCGTACAAGATCCATGTAGTACAGCAGCTTGTGCCACATGATGCACAACGACGTGTTGACGTCGCTCTCCACTTTCTTGCAAGAACTGAAGTTCACGAGGACTGGCTCTGGAACATCCTATGGAGAGACAAAGCTCATATTTCTCTGACAAGTGAGGTGAACACACATAATTGTCCAGTGTGTGGATCTTCACGTCCAGTCACTGTGCTTGACGTTCCTCTGTATGGTGACATCTCGCCGTATACTTCCATGGCTTCCATGGCCCATTGTTTTTTGAACAGGTTGGCGCTCAAGGACCAAATACGTGGAGTGTGACTAGCTAGTGTTACTGCGACATACTTCACCAGCATGTCATACCCGCCCTAAAGGAGACAGATGCATTGAACTCAACAGTTTTCGTACAACATGGGTCCCCACTGCACATCACCCGTGAAGCTCACCTGCTTCACTGAATCACACCTGGAAACGATTAAATTATCAGCCTATCGTTTCCAAATTCCTGCGCGGCACCATCACTTGATATCTCTGCCTGTGATTTCGGGTTGTGGGGCTGCCTAAAGGACAAGGTTTACCAGGGGAACATTCATGCATCTACTGATCTGAAGCGCAGCATAGCAAGAGAGTAGCCAGCATACTTACAGCAGACATGCTTCGTTCTGCTGTGCAGAATGCAATCCTGAGCTTTCAGGTTCTTCTGGACATGGGTGGGCGCCATATTGAGCCTCTTTTGTAGCTGTTATAGTACCGGTATGTAATGGTATAATGTACCATTGAAGCACATTAAAATGTTTCAACTGAACAGATTCTGCATTATTTCTCTTCCGCATGACATTAATGCTGCCAAGTTAAGTCCTACTATGGTAATCAGTTTCCCTGTACAACGGGTTAAATAGGGAAAGTTTCATTATAAACACTCGGTACTTTAGAGATGAGAAAACAATGTATTGTCTGATTTCTTCCGTCTTTGAAAACAGCTCATACAAAAGGGAGCAATCTTAATTTCGCATGAGAAATTCGAGGTGTATCGACAACAGTCTTCCAGGAAGTTTCATATCAGCGCACGCTCCGCTGCAGGATGAAAATCTTATTCTGCTAACAATATTCTCTTTTCGGATTGGGTAAAATGGATTTTTTTGAACTGGGGTTTCTATATAGGGGGTGGAATTGCAGTTAGAATTATACATCCAAGCCACGCATGCTTCTCTTACAGTTTGCTCAGGGTTAGTGACACCCATCCATGGCCTGTGACAGGAGTAGTCACAAGGCTTCGATCAACCGGAAGCTGAGGCTTAGCCTCTTATGACCAGCGTGTACCAAGAAAAGTTCCGACCTGTCAGCTGTTGCCCGCATCTGTGACGACAAATCCCAGCAGTGGCGCTCACAGCGCTCTCTGGGTGTCTGAATACAGAACTATCCAGTATGCTGGTTAAGTGGCGACAGAAGTAGAGGAGTGCAATGCGTGTATTGTACAATTTTTATGAAGAAATTAGAGAACTTTTATGATGTTGGGTGTTTGTAACAATGGAAAATTGTACCGAAATGCAGGAGGACCTGCAACGAATTGACGCATGGTGCAGGGAATGGCAATTGAATTTCAATGTAGACAAGTGTAATGTGCTGCGAATACACAGAAAGAAAGATCCTTTATCATTTAGCTACAATATAGCAGGTCAGCAACTGTAAGCAGATAATTCCATAAATTATCTGGGAGTAGGCATTAGGAGTGATTTTAAATGGAATGATCATATAAAGTTGATCATCAGTAAAGTAGATGCCAGACTGAGATTCATTGGAAGAATCCTAAGGAAATGCGATCCGAAAACAAAGGAAGCAGGTTTACAGTACACGTGTTCGCCCACTACTTGAATATTGCTCAGCAGTGTGGGATCCGTACCAGACAGGATTGGTAGAAGAGATAGAGAAGAGCCAACAGAGAACAGCGCGCTTCGTTAAAGGATCATTTAGTAATCGCGAAAGCGTTACGGAGATGATAGATAAACTTCAGTGGAAGATTCTGCAGGAGAGACGCTCAGTAGCTCGGTACAGGCTTTTGTTAAAGTTTCGAGAACATACCTTCACCGAGGAGTCAAGCAGTATATTGCTCCCACCTACCTATATCTCGCGAAGAGACCATGGGGATAAACTCAGAGAAATTAGAGCCCACACAGAGGCATACCGACAATCTTTTTTTCCACGAACAATACGAGACTGGAACAGAAGAAAGAACCGATAGAGGTACTCAAAGTACCCTCCGCCTCACACCATCAGGTGGCTTGCGGAGTATGGATGTAGATGTAGATGTTTGCGCTGGACCATTATTCCCCTACGTAAATTGATCAATTGATGGCTGGGCGGTCATGGTGACAGTCTCTTCGGCCTCTGAGCATCTGAAAGGCTGGCCGGCATGTGCATACCGAGAGACGGGCACGCAGTTGCCGGCGTGGCCGATGTTTATGTGGGCATCTAGTCCCCTCCTGGCCAGTGTCGTTGCAGCTTCCAGCACTCTTGCAGTTGAAAGATGGCGTGCAGTAGTCCGCGATAGGGAGTGTATGTGATCAGAAGTTTCTTTTCCACCAGATATGTTCAGCATAAGGTGGAAATATTGTGCTGGTAGTGAGATGGGCAATGTGAGGTGCTTGTGTTCCAAAATGTCAGTGCATACAAGACCTCAGATATATTTAGCGCTGTGATGTGTTTGTGGCGAGTCTTTTTTTTCGAAATTTAATTACTTGATATGCAATATGTATGTATATATGTATGTATGTACTTATGTATGTGTGCGTGCGTGCGTGTGTGTGTGTGTGTGTGTGTGTGTGTGTGTGTGTGTGTGTGTGTGTGTGAATGATTCCAAATGTTGAAGACTACGCATACGTTTGATTACAAAGAAGAATCATAATAAGCTGGTGGTGAGTGTTTTATGCGATCTGTTTTAGTTCCACGTTCCACATGTTTTTTCCTTGCCTTGTCTCCTGCAAATTATTAAACAATTAATTTAATATGGTAGTGCAAATGGACTGTTTCTCGCCTTTTTTGATATTACAATTGTGCCAGCTCCCCCTTCTTCTGTGACATCATAAGAGTTGGAAATTTTCCCGCCCAACTAAAGAGAATCACAGCCCAGCATTTCCCCTAATTAAATTATTTAATTGAAATAATGTTTAAATAAATAATCATTTTATCACTCGAATTTACCGCCCATTTCGTGCCATGAGATCATTCCAATCTGGAAGCACAACACAGACTCCGTCTTTTAACTATCATTTCACAAGCGGGGAGGTGAGACAGTCCCAGGACAATCCAGCAGTAGGATAACACTGAAAAATAAACGAAGTACATAAATAAAGACAGTATCTTACATTCTTGCCCTCCAGCACTCAGCAAAGATGGACTCTGTTTCCCACCAATCCGTAAGTGTAGAAGGGAAGAAAAAGTGGCGGGATGGGAGGGGGGAAGTGGGAGAGAAGGGGGGAAGTGAGGGAGAGGGAAGAGTGGGGGTGATGACAACATCAGTGTGACATAGCCACATCTATCCCCTTCCCCCTCTGGGGAGAGGAGGACCCTCCAGGATCAGCCACAAACTTGAATAATTTTGTCGACAGTGCAAACTGGCATCACTTTAGCTTTGTTCCACTACTGAGACATACCATAATCCATGTGGCACAATAGTATTAAGAAAAAAAAGACAGAGACAAGAGTATTGGATTCCTTCAAGTGTCATTGTAACTGGCGCAAGAGAAGGTGTCCTATTACGCTATGGAGAGCTGTAGTCAAGGAACTACATAGTCGGGCGCCTGCAACCTGTAATTAAAGATGTGTGTGAGGAGATGCTGACGTAATCTAGGCTCGGCGCTGTCAACCAACGTCAGGACACAGCTCGAGGCCAAGCGCACCTTGCACTGATCGACCGCTGCTGTACAGATTTCACTTGGAAGTAACATATATTTGTGAACATGTAATTACAGAAATGTTACTATTCACATCAGGTACTCATTAGTAGCAAGGAACTCAACACTACACAAAAGCGTTACAGTTAACGTTCCCATGGAACTGCTGGGTCCCTGGCGTTAGCAGCAATGGCAAAAAGAGAACAGCAGAAGCGAAGAGGTCTATAAGGAACCAAGAACGAAATCGAACTATGGGCACACTGGACAACTACTCTTTCGCCAACTATACTTCAGCACTTAAATATTGCATTTTTATCAACTTCACAACGTATACGTTTGATTAAATGATTGATAATGGCGATACGCGAATTATAACATTTCCAAGTGTTTCATTTCATTAAAAGGCGCCGACAGATTTACCTGCCATAGCCGGGGATGCCTCGCGGCGCCCCTGCATACTAGGCGCCTATGTACGCCGCACACATTGCACACATGGGCGGCCCGCCCCTGACGGAATGCTCAATAAGACGGCCTGTCAAGCCACTCTTGTTATCTTTCTCTGGGGAGCAGTCGGCGCAGCAGTCTACCGTGAAGTTCCACGTGTGTGGCGATGAATCGCCGCAGCGTGGAGCCCCACGCCCATTTCTCATCTGTTTATCTATATCTCGAATGGCGATTGCAAAAGTTCATTGCAGTGAAGTGTAGGACTATGTTTTGTTAAGTAATGTATTTACACTGCAGTGACAAAAATCATGGGACACCTCCTAATACCGTGCCGATCCTGCTCTTGCCCAGCGTAGTGCAGCAGCGACTCGATATGGCGTGGACTCACCTCGCTGTATGTCCCCTGCAGAAGTGTTGAGCCATGCTGCCTGTAGCGACGTCCATAATTGCGAAAGTGTTGTCGGTGCAGGATTTTGTGTATGAATTGACTTCTAGATTACGTCTCATAAATTTTCAATGCCGGCCGGAGTGTCCGAGCGGTTTTGGCGCTACAGTCTGGAACCGATCGACCGATACGGTCGCAAGTTCGAATCCTGCCTCGGGCATGGATGAGTGTGATGTCCCTAGGTTAGTTAGTTTTAAGTAGTTCTAACTTCTAGGGGACTGATGACCTCAGAAGTTAACTCCCATAGTGCTCAGAGCCAAGTTTTCAATGGGATGTATGTAGGGTGATCTGGGTGGCCAAATCATTCGCTCGAATTGTCCTGAATGTTCTTCAAAGCAGTCGCGAACAATTGAGGCCCGGTGGCATGAAATCGTCGTTTGGAGATATAAAGCTGCAAAATCTGACGTAGCCGATCATAACATTTCCCAGTCAATGAACGGTTCTGTTGGAGAAGAGGATCCAGCCCATTCCTTGTAAACTCAGCCCAGACAATTACAGAGCGAACACCAGCTTTCGCAGTGCCTCTTTGTCAACTCGGTCCATAGCTTCGTAGTGTCTGCGTCACACTCGAACCCTACCATCACCTCTCACCAACCGAAATCGGGAATCTGACCAGGCCACGGTTTTCCAGTCGTTTAGGGCCCTACCGATATGGTGACGAGCCGAGGAGAGGCGCTGCAAGCGATGTCGGGTTGTTAGCAAAGCCACTTGCGTCGGTCGTCTGCTGCCATCGCCCATTAACGCCAAATTTCGACACATTATCTTAAGGGATACGTTCGTCGTACCTCTCACATTGATTTCTGTAGTTACTTCACGTAGTGTTGTTGTCTGTTAGCGCTGACAACCCTACGCAAACGCCGCTGTTCTCAGTTGTTGAGTGAAGGCCTTCGGTCATCACGTTGTGATGAGAGGTAATGCCAAAATTTGGTATTCTCGACACACTCTGGACAGTGTGGACCTGGCAATATTTAATTCCTTAATGATTTTCGCAAAGGGATGTCCCATGCGTCTAGCTCCAACTACCGTTCCGCGTTCAATGTATGTTAATTCCCGTCGTGCGGCCGTAATCACGCGGACTCCTTTCCACATGACTGCAAATGACAGCTCCGCCAATGCACTGCCCTTCTACACTCTGTTTACGCGATTCTATTACCATCTTTGTATGTATGTGCATATCGCTATTCCATGACTTTAGTCGCCTCGTGTGATTTGTGCGTGTCATGAAGTCACAGAATCATCGTGTAAAATGTTTATTTCATTGAGTTGTAAATTCCATTTAATTAAAATTTCGAGTAGTGTTGTTGTCACAATTGTCTGGCATCATGTCTTTTGCCTTTAAGAAACGTTAAAGTTTCTCTGGACAGGTCAAATTATCATTTGTCAAATTGATAATTTAATAGTTTCTCTTTATCGTGGAAGAGTCCCTTTTTCGTTGTGGGGAATGGACAGACGACGCCTCTATTTCAGGTACGCAGCTACAGGGCAGACTAATATAGAGATCCACGAAACGATGATACAGTTGTTTCCATAAAAGCTGTTTACCTAAACATGAGGACGTACACACACTTCAAATAGTTTTTCTAAACTCCTCATTAATAATTTAAAATGAAGATGGAGTTTCATGTAAGAAAATTGTAACTATTGGATATTGATTCCAATTAGCCGCGAGGAGTGGCCGCGCGGTTACAGGCGCCATGTCATGGACTGCGAGGCCCCTCCCGCCGGAGGTTCGAGTCCTCCCTCGTGTGAGTGTGTTGTTCTCAGCATAAGTTAGTTTAAGTAGTGTGTAAGTCTAGGGACGGATGACCTCAGCAATTAGGTCCCTTAGCATTCGCACGCCTCTGAGAGATTAAATCAAAATCATACAGAGTAGTTACTTAATATGTCTTTACTATACTTCGACGAAAGTAAGCGTACTGCCTCCACCTATCTTAAAACTAAAGCAGCCGTTGCTGAGTACAAAACGAAAATAAAAATTACTGTACTTTGATTCATCTCTGTCGGGAGCGTGCCACGTGCGCTGTCTTGCTGTCATGTTGTGACTTCATATCATACCTCCGTCAGTCCTACTGTTTGTTTTGTCTCTGATGGTCATTTGTCAAGCGTCAGTTGTACTGAGTGCTTCTATTGATGGTTTAAGCTCTACTATGATCACCCGTGGATAGTCAGTCACCTATTCACAAGCTAACTATTGTAGTTTGCTTCCAATATGTCTAAAAGGAGTAGAAGGTAACAGTAGTTCATCATAAGCATACATAAAAATGAGCTGGTGCCTGCCTGCAAGTCTTTCTCTGTGTGTCTGAGACTCACAGGACGAGAAAAGAACTACACTGCCTTCTATCAAACAATTTAGCAGATTTCTTCGAATTAAACGTATGCGCAAATAATAAGCAGAAAAAGTGTGTCATGATTTGTTTATTGATGGGACATAATTGTTGAAATTGCCTGCCTTGTGCTTGTAAGCTGTTGTCTCAGCATAATTTGCACATTAGTACATACTGCTATCTCTACGACCGCTGCGCCACTGGGGCGGCTAATAAAGTTGTACCATACTTCGAAGAAAATGCAAACAACGCGTCATTTATTTATTCGCAAAAAAGTGGATGCTGAAAAAGATATTATTCTTCATTCTAAACATATTCCAATCAAAACAGAAACGAAATAACATCACGATTATCCCGATGACCTTGTTTGATGCTTCCTCATGTTTCCCATTATTATAGTATAATTTCTACTTTCATGGAAAAATTCATTAGCACCAGAAAATAGTTCCACACATTTATTTTTTCATTTTCCTGCAATTAAATAAAATGTATAATCGACGCCAATTTTGGTTGCACTTGTATATTCAGTACATTCTTCCCATTTCAATAACATTGGGAAATTTCAAAAATTGAGGACAAAATATAAGAAATGGAGGACCTTCGTTGTTTTTAAGCAGGTTTAAGAGAACTAAGAACAAATCACGAAAGTCGAGAACTATTCTCAGAAAATGAGGACACCTGTTAACTTTAGTTTAATGATTAAAATTTTCATAAAAGCTTTGCATTGTTGTGCATGGTAGTAAAAAAGAGATGATGTGATATTTCAGGTCTCGCCTAGGGTTGCAAAACAACTAGCAACGGCCCTGTCAATCCGTCACACGAGGGACCTATTGCATCGTAGATCGCACTTGTATAGGAAAACTGCAGCTATCAGTCACTGATTGCATGGAAATCCCAGGTAGTCTGATGGATCGCGTACGATTCGTGCTTACAATATGAATGCCCGGCTGGTTAGGAGCATTAGTTTTTCTGATTTCTACAAGTGGTTATGCTGTTTTGTTTCATTTCGTTTTACCCACACCGAGTGAGAACTTTATATTAGGATTTATAGTTATTCAGGATCACGAACTATTCTGAGAAGTGACGTGGAAGCTGGAGTTGCCATTTACAATACGAAGCAATATAAAATACAACCTCCGATTTTGCAGTGACTAGCATTTTGAAGCTTGTGCTGCAGAAATAGAATTGCTGGGCTCCATCGGGTGAATTTGAATTATTTACGAAAGTTGTCCACTGGATTAAGGTTTTTAACAGAATGATGTACCGTAATGTTAAGAGTAAATTTTAATTTAAATGTTCAGAGCAAATCTATTACATAGCTATACTCATTTCATATAATCTAGCTTTCCCTCTTACAATTTATAGCAACAGTTGCTATTAGTAGTGCTGCTACTAACAGCATTTCTAGGACATATCAAGACAGAAAATAAATTGTGTATTTACTGTAAGTTGAAGTACAAGACTAATAAATGGAAATCGAATTCTATTAACGCACTGGAAAGGTGAACACAACCTACGAGGCGTCAGTGAAATATGTAATATTTGCTTTGAAAATCGTTTCGACACAAGCTAAATAAATTGCAATTCACGTTCCTTTAATTAATTAATTAATTTTTTTTTCAAGCATTCACGGTGATGTGGAGATCAACTGCGACTGTTGCCAAACGTAGTAACTCATTTCCCATAGCGGAACTTCTCGACACAACGGCTATTCACAATACTGGTAGAAACCGCTTGGTAAATCCCTCGTCTGCAGCGAGGTCGAGGCGATCAACCGACTGATGCAATACCACATGCGACGGATCGCTGCGATCTGTCCCGCCTGTATTAAGAGCCCTGTAAGAACGAAAGGTATTTCTTCCCAACACCTACGCATAAACTCAAGGTGTTAATTCTTGAACTCTGGAAGTCCCACAGCTTCGTAGCACCACTGATGCTTTACCTTTCGCGGCGACTTCGTCAAAAAATCAGTTTGGTGCTCGTCGGTATTGACCGAATTGACGCTTAACTTTCCTGCGATAATTATCTCACGAATGTAAAGTTGCCTCAGATCGATGTGTTTTGCTCGGTCGTCATGTAAATCATTATGAGTCAGTGCAATGGCACCTCTATTATTACAGGACGCACTTATTGGTTTTTTTGCAACATTTAATAAACAATTCATGGAGTCATTACTGAAAGTAATCTTCCATACTAAATTCTCTGATTATGTTTGTTGCAGATTTGCTTTGATTTACAGAAATCGTCTCTTGTTTTCTGGTTCGTTTTAGTCCCATGCTAAGACACCAACTGAGTTTTCCAATCTCTCTCGTCTTAAACTGATTCATTAATTCTTTATTCGTCCTGCTATTTCCATTCGATACGACGATCAAGTCGTCTACATAAACGGCTGGAATGAGTATGTTTTCCTTCCCAGTTCTGTAGTAAATGCGGAAATCGTATTCTGCATTCCTTAGTTTTGTTTTAGATAATGTTATACCTAACTTCTGATACCAAACATATGATACCTGTTTCAGATCATAAATTGCCTTTTCCACCTTGTAAACCTTCGTCTCCTCCCCATTGCACACGTACCCTTCAGGCTGAAGATGTAAACTCCTTCATCTGGATCACCACTTAGTAATGCACTTAGAACATCCACGTGTTCAGTGTCAAGATCTAATTCTGCTGTTGAAGCTAACAAGGTACGAAGTGAAGAATGACGAAAGTCAGGCAAGAACATTTCGCCAAAGTCCATTCTTGTGATCTTGGAATAATCTGTTGTGAGAAAACGAGACTTACAACAATTTCACTATCTGACGTTTCTCTGAATTTATGTACCTATTTCGAATTGATTGAATTTCTATCTGACGGTAAATCGGTCGAAGTCATTTGAGTTCCAGTTGCTACTGGTGTTCCAGAGATAGTTAAATCATTTTTGTTGACAGTTACCACACTTCTAATCATCAAACAACACACACAATAGACGTTTTGTCGTTTTATAAACAGAGAGCATGCTGTATTCGAGGCGTTGAATATATGCAACCTGATTAATAGTTGTCTTCTTACTGTTATCGTCACAGATAACGTCAAGACGAACATTGCCCTCGTAGGTTTTCATTATTTTTTGGAGAATGTGGTGTTACGAGAGAGCAATAAAGCTGTGGAGTCACTGTAAGACACCGCTCGTGCGCTGGCCGTCAAAGGAGCGCCAGCGCGAACGTCAGTATTTGCGGACCCCAGGGGTGGCGACAGCGTGACAGAATACGCCGCATCTCCCCTCTCCGAGAACACTACACGACACCAGCGCCCTCTCCGACACTGTCATAAAGGACACCGACTACAGCGCTCGCGGGTGAATATGACCACGTTTTTCTGTCTGTTTTCGTACAGTCACTAGCAGTGGCCTGTTCTCGTCCAACCACTTTATTCTTTGACCACAGAGCGCCCCTCCTCTGTACTTCCACCGTCGGAGGATGGCACGGAACTTAGATTTCCACCGACACACCTTCAAAGTGCTATGCTCGGCTGTTACTCAACCGTTGCTTTGAGTCTCCTTGTCCACCGAAACGCTCACGGGCTAGTTAAGTCTGTGAGAACCAGGGCAGCTAAAAAGGTAGTTTGCTATTGAGTTGACATAAGACTTTACTCAGAGTCTGGAAATGCTTGTTAATCTGTGCATAACTGCTTTCGAGAAGCACTTGCATGAATAACATAGTGTCACGAAAGCAATTTCGAACGGTTTTCTCTTCTTGAATGAGTATTTGCGTTATTAATATGGCACTTTTGGCCTTGTTGATGTAACTGGTTTTTGTTGATATATTTCTAATATCAAAGAAGAGAAGGAACTGATGTGAAAAGCATGCTTTCGTAATCCATTTAATTAAACTTTTACTATAGGTAAATGTGTTTGATTATTCAATCATAGCACTGTCTGTTGATATTCTTTAGTGTTCCCAACTACCCTGGTCTGTCTCCCGCTTGCTAGACTACGAATTACTGTTGTGACCCTCCGGGATACAACAGAAACAAGAATTCAACTTTCGCTACGGTTCCTCCCTCTAAATGAAACAGCACAAAGAACGAACGACTACTAGATATACTTAAGATATCACCTTTTTAATAATGTTCACCACAACTTCTCCCTGATTAATAGTAATAGATGTTCTTGTCATTGACGTGCCCTGAGCAACTGTATGTCGCGCCTATATATACATATTAGGCACAACATACAGTTGCTCAGGGCAAAAAATGGCGCCACATTCACAACATTGAGTAGGATAATAAACAACAAAGCAACAAGTTCTCTGTTTCTCCACATAAATTCATGTTAATTATTATCACAGGGTGAACTATTCTACTCTGTGTAAGCTCATATGGATATGGTGCTATAGACTTTCGCCGTATGTTACTTTGAAACGAAAGTGGGCGGGGCCTGCCGCCGTCTTAAATGACCCAAAACATTCGCTGACAACTGTTTACGATTACTTCTTGTTCATTAATTCTGTCCTGTGCATGTAACAGATGTTTATAATAAAAATCACATGAATAACATAGTGACTGGAAGGCAAATTCGAACCGTTTTTCTTCTTGAATGCGTATTTGCCCTACTTAGTCTATATGATACATTTGGCCTCGTTGATGTAATTGTTTCTTTGTTGATATATTTAGCATAACAAAAAAGAAAGCAAAGTGATGTGAAAATCATGCTTTTCGTCTGCATTCAATTCCACTTTTACTGTCTTTCTATCGATAGCAAATGAAGCTAAACTCCGTAACCAATACTTGTCTGCTTACTGGTACTGCTTTTTGTTCATTTTATTTTCATCTTGTATGCACACATTTATAATGTTCACGTTTGTAAAAAAAAAAAAAAATACTACTTACGTGTTCTTTATTAAGTCATAAATGTGTGCAACGAGAAAAGAAGCAAGCCATGTTATAGTATCTTGTGTACGTCAACAAAATGAACAGTTACTGAAATGTCAAAGCAACAGAACTGTGTAGAGGTATACCTCCATGCAGAATAGGGCTCTTGTTTTATTAGATTGTCAGTGTGTTGGTCTCACTGTAGGTTACACAGATTCTCTCTTTGAAATTTTACGCATGATATCTCATCCATTCAGTGGCCAGTACTAGCAACTACAATAAAAATAAACAATCATAATTCATTTAAATTAAATTAATATATCGCTTAAACGGCTCCATCTTCGAATATAATGTCATTCCTTTAAATTTAAGATTACGATCGGATCGATTAGCAATCCCGTAAGCGACGCAAACTGGCATTACTCACGAAACGACGTCTCCCCACAGTCAAAGAACCAAATGCTGTTTGGGATACAACCACGAAGTCGATAGATATGCCCAACGGTAGAAACTGTGCACGAGACGTCAGAGTGACATCACGGAGAAGTGATCCATGGAGGATAAGTGCGATGTACGTGATGTTTTGGGCTATTTAAGGCGGAGGACATCGGTTTCAAGTTCCTTTATTTACCTCCATGTCAGTTTACCTGCGAGTATGTGGCCGATACAATACAATTACACACGAAAAAGTTTCCTTTTTTCGGTATTATATTATATACATACAACGTGTAGTATACTATCACCTCAAGATTTGTAGGATGCCTTTATTTTATCCAACATGTGTAGCCGTGAATCTACTCTACCAGGTAGCATAACATTTATTTGCTGGGCTCCCTTATTTACCAGTGATTTGTTGTCTTCATTTGTACCAGGAAGCAGTAATAAATATATAAATATTATATTTTACAACTAATACGAGAACATAAAACACTTTTGTTACAGAAAACAGTACAACAAAATTTAACCATTGAAATATCCAGCGCGCCTTGATAACATTCTTTCTTCCTTTTTCCAGTTAATCCCTTTTCAGTTGAGTTTTTGAAGCTCTCGCGAGTGGTATTTCAATTGCCCATCCATTACGACGTAATAATGGTAGGCTACTCTGCATCGACAGTGCACTCATTAGGTTACCACCAGACAATGCTGCAGGCCGCGGTGACCGAGCGGTTCTAGGCGCCTCAGTCCGGAACCGCACAACTGCTACGGTCGCAGGTTCGGTTCCTGCCTCGGGCATGGATGTGTGTGATGTCCTTAGGTTAGTTAGGTTAAGATGTTAAGTCCCATAGTGCTCAGAGCCATTTGAGCTATTTTGAGACAATGCAGCTTAACAAATGTAGCTCATTGAGCCGTGGACTGCAAGACGTCATCGTGTTTGGTGCCATTTGTGTCATCCCTGACTAGGTTTGGCATCTGTCCCCATATATCGGGCACGCTACCATTCCGGACATTCTCGCCCCGACACCCCGGCCAGTACCATTTTGTCTTGATTTCGCAAAATACTGTTACAAGTTTGATTCAAGAAACGCAGCCTCAGTTACTTTTATTTGTCAACAAGTTTTTGTTGACAAGGTCGTCTCATAGATGATTGGTGGGATTGACGGAGGACATCGAAAGGGTGCAAAAAATGGCAGCTCGTTTTGTATTATCACGTAATAGGGGAGAGAGTGTGGCAGATATGATACGCGAATTGGGATGGAAGTCATTACAGCAAAGACGTTTTTCGTCGCGGCGAGATCTTTTTACGAAATTTCAGTCACCAACTTTCTCTTCCGAATGCGAAAATATTTTTTTGAGCCCAACCTACATAGGTAGGAATGATCATCAAAATAAAATACGAGAAATCAGAGCTCGAACAGAAAGGTTTAGGTGTTCGTTTTTCCCGCGCGCTGTTAGGGAGTGGAATGGTGGAGAGATAGTATGATTGTGGTTCGATGAACCCTCTGCTGTTATTTTTGAACTGGAATGGGTTATTAATGACAAATTTCATAAGTGAATATTGCGAAAGTACTGTGAATACCCCGAGTTCCTTAAATAAATGTCTGCAAGGCGATCTTGTGTGGGCTGCAGCTACTATTCTGATTACACATTTTTGTGCAATGAATACTTTCTCTCTTAATGACGAACTGCTCAAAAATATAATGCTATATGAAAGTAGGGAATGAAAACAGTGATAGTAGGTTAATTTACTGATATGTTTATCACAAAAATTTGCAATAACCGTAATAGCATAAGTAACTGATCCTAATTGTTTCAGCAGATCCTCAATGTGTCTCTTCTAATTCAATTTCTCATCAATGCACACACCCAGAATTTTTGAGTATTCTGCCTTAGCAACAGACTTCTGACTGTAGTCTATGGTGTTATGCCATTTACTGTACAGAATTATATAAACTGTGTTTTCTCAAAATTAGTGAGAGTCCATTTGCAGAGAACCACTTAGTAATTTTCTGCAAGACATTATTTACAATTTCCTCAGCCGATTTTGGGTGTGGGTGAGATTACTACACTTACTATCATCAGCAAAAAGAACTATCTTTGCATCTTCATGAATATAGACTAACAAGTCAATAATATACATTAAGCACAATAAGGGGCCCAAGACTGAACCCTGTGGGACACAATTCTTGGTACCTCCCTAGTTAGAGGTCTCTGATGATTTTTGCAGACTATCTGTACTGTTGATTTCAACCTTCTGCATTCTTCCAGTTAAGTATGAACTAAACCATATGTGCAGTGTCCCAGTCATACCACAATACTTAAGCTTATCTAGAATAATTTCATGATTCCCATTATCAAAAGCCTTTGAGAGTTCACAAACATTCCAATGGGTGATGTTTGGTTATTCAGTGAATTTAATATTTGATCAGTGAAAGCACATATAGCACTTTCCGTTAACAAGACTTTCTGGAAAACAAATTGACAAATATGTGGCGCTACTCTTGAATATATTACTTTTTCAAGAATTCTGGATAAAGCTGTCAGGAGTGAGATTGGGAGATATTTGTTAGCATCTGATCTATCCCCTTTTTTATGCAATGGTTTAGCAATAGCATATTTCAGTCAATCTAAAAAAAATGCCCTGATTCAGTGAGGGATTACATATGTGGCTGAGAATCTTACTTATTTGTTGGGAACAAGTTGTAGACCTCTGTTGGAAATGCCATCGATTCCATATGAGCTTTTACTTATGAGTGACTTTATTGGTTTTCTAATTTCAGTCGAAGAGGTGAGTTGAATCTCAGTTTTGTCAAACTGCATAGGTGCTGCCTATTCCATATACTGCCTCGCATTTTCTAATGCATAGCTGGACCCTATTTTCTCTACAACACTTTAAGAAATGATTATGAAAAATATTTTCTAATTCTGACTTCTTATTAACAAACTTTTCATTGAGTATGACAGAAATACCGTCTTCCCGTGCTTTCAGTTGCCCTGTTTCGTTTTAACAACATTCCAAATTGTTTTAATTTTGTTATTGAATGTGCTAATCTCAGACATAATGCACATAGTTCTGGACTTTTTAATAACTTTTCTTAATACAGTGCAGTAGTTTTTATAGAGTTTCACTGTTTTGGGCCACTATTAATAGTACAAGTTCGCTTGCATGTTGGATGCAGCATTACTCTGTCTTACAGAACCTGTAAACATTCAAGGATATGAAACTTCCTGGCAGATTAAAACTGTGTGCCTGACCGAGACTCGAACTCGGGACCTTTGCCTTTCGCGGGCAAGTGCTCTACCAACTGAGCTACCGAAGCACGACTCACGCCCGGTACTCACAGCTATACTTCTGCCAGTATCCGTTTCCTACCTTCCAAGCTCTCCTTCGCAGGAGAGCTTCTGTTAAGCTTGGAAGGTAGAAGACGGATACTGGCAGAAGTAAAGCTGTGAGTACCGGGCATGAGTCATGCTTCGGCAGCTCAGTTGGTAGAGCACTTGCCCGCGAAAGGCAAAGGTGCCGAGTTCGAGTCTTGGTTGGGCACACTGTTTTAATCTGCCATGAAGTTTCATATCAGTGCACGCTCCGCTGCAGAGTGAAAATCTCATTCTGGATTCAACGATATTATACGAACTGTAACATGTCACTGCATTGAGTACAGAAAGCAGACACCAATGAAGAAACTGTGTGAAGTGGGGAAGTGTTATGATGCAGAGCAGGAATTTTCTATACAGTTCCCATTTCTTTTATGTCATAGGCAACGTGAACAGAAAGACTACTTATCAGTAATACAATGTCTGCAAATGCTTTGCTTTCTATGCAAAAGCCAGTGCTCATCATTAAAATTTTAGATGATTTTACTTCAGTTGTTATTCCTACCATGGGAATGAATTATTGAAGTTAGCTTGTTCTTTGGCAGGTAAAGCACAGAATTTCTTCTGTTAAACTTGTTCACTTTGTTTCACCTATTACAATTTGTAAGCATGGTTTTTTTATGAAAGTGGAAAAAGATGGGCATCCTGATCACAGATCGTACAGTGAAAGTTAGGTTTCCTGCCTCCCTGTAAGTAATTTTTTCGAAGTATATTTTCTAGAGTCACATTTTTTGTTTCAAAACATATTCTCATTCAGAACTAAGAGTGATTGCAGTAGCTACAAATTCAAACAACATTTTCAAATATATTTGTAACTTTGATTATATTAATTATAATAATTTTGTACAAAGAAAACAGTTTATGGAACAACTGATAAAACACTTGGATGATGTGCCATAGCTAAGATTGTGCTCTAAATTTCACACTTTTTTTTTTGCAATCAATTTCTCCCACCACTTCCATTGAATTATATTGTTTCTTTCATCCCAGTGTAAGTTCAACACAATGCATTTGTGGACATATATATCAGTAAGCAGACATCAGCACACTAGCATGTTAACCAGAATGAGTAGTGTTGATGCCTACAACACAGTCAGTGGTACTTTGCAAGAGATTCATTCAGCAAATGTCTGAATCACATCACCAAACCTAGTTGCCTTGCCAAACTAGATTTAGTTGCCAAGTTCCCCACATCTGTGAGACATCGTTGATACCTAGTTGATCTGAGGCAGTTTTCAACACAATCCAGAGTGCTGAATTACTTTTCTCCCTCATATAGAGTCACTGGAAGCGTGGGAAAGATGCATAAGACTACACACACATTGGGAACTAAACTTAAAATTTTAAGCTTGTGCATCTTATTCAAGAGATCCAATGGTTCCAAACTAACATCTCCAAAGTATGTATTGTTTTCAAATGTGACAATTCATTTTCAAATGTTTCATTTCTTCTTCAAAATCTGTTGTGACATCATTGTGGTATTCATTAATAATTGATATGGATGCCTCAGAGACATAATAGTCGATTTCCATATAAAGCCAACTGAATAATCTAAAATCTTCACTGCTTCATATTGGGTTTTCAGATTAGACACTAAATTGTCAGAAATGACTTAATAAGAACATTGATCTAGAATAAATCTTCTGAATCCACATCTGTCACTTCATTCCTGGTTTCATTATGAAATAATTTCCTTTTCTTAGTGCGTACTTCTGGCAATTCAAGATTGATATTAATTGCACTGGCAACAGCGTAAGATTAAGAGAGAATGGTGTCCCATATATTTTAAGTCATTTAATAAGGTCTCAAGTTTTCTTACCTCAACATCAAAGGCAGTATTTCGAGCTTGTAGTAATTTGCTTCATTAGTCAATTGACACCAACAAATTTAGCCAAATTGGTGCCATATTTAAACACTTGAAGGATCTCACAGAATTAAAAATGCTCTGTACCACATACCATGTTTCAGATGACAGATTTAACTTGCTGTGAGTTTCAACATCGGTGACAGTTTTACCCAAGTGAGCTTATAACAGTATAACCTTCCCTAGGACTTATGTGAAATGTCCGACACCACCTTTTTTTATATGCATCTGGATAGTTATCAGACAATTCAGTGCTTCCTAAGGCCTTGTATGTGTGTCTATATTTATATCGTTCTGTCCTATTTGATAAAGAACTTGATATTTATTGCAAAGGCCTGTGAAATGTTCTGGGACACGCGTTGTCATAATTATCACTGGATTGTTGTCATTGATAAAATTATGTACATATACTAAATTAAGGAACTAATCAAGAAATTGAAGTAATAAGTCCTTAGAAAGAAATAACTAGCGACTGCAGAGATGTTAGCATGAAAAATCAATGCTTCTAATCAACAAAATTGAAATATAAGAATCCAGTAACCTTAGACCTCACTATCTTTTGAAGCAGCTTTAAAGATATTACCAAGTGATGTATTTTCATTCCTTACTTATTTTTATGTCTTCCTCTGTAATTACTATTCTTTGTAATTACATTTCTAATTTACTCTCCAGTTGTATACATCTCACAGTTTTCCAATTTTCAGAATTTGAGGCTTCATTTGTACATTCTATGTGTTTAATCGGATAAAGCACGAGCTCTGCACTACCACTACATTCTAGTAACCAAATCCAAACTGTAATTAATTACAGTAAATAAAATAATATGAAAGTCATTATTGTAATTAAAGTTCAGAATGATTTTCTTATGGAAAACTTAAGTTATTACTATAAAAGAATGTCATTGAATATTTCATTTTATACCTTATTTAGCTGTAACATCAGTTTGTTTACATTTTGTAAAAATAAATTGTAACATCACACTTGTGCAAAATTAATAATGCTTCATTTTGGAAGTTATTGTTAAATTTCTTTATAAAGCGATGCAGCAAGGCTGCGAGTTAGTTGTTGAGTTGTTGTTTTGTGAGTCAGTCTTAAAGTTAATTCTGAAAGTTAAGGAGATCAGTGAAGTCTGTCTGTGTTTTGTTTATGTGACGAGTGTGCAGTTTGGATGTCAATTATGTGAATAAATTTTGCAAAGCATGAAAATTTCCCATTCGTTCATCAATTGACCAGGCAGAAGAAACTTAAGTAACATCCAACATGAATCATTATATTTGGTGGAGTTGAGCTGTGATCAATGTTTATGTGGTAATATGTTTAACAAGCGATTGTTTCAGGTGAATGTAAGACAAATGCCAAGCATAAATTGTCTTGAAAAATTTTGTGTTATAGACGCACAGAACAGGTGAAAGTTGCCACATGGAAACTGTTGGTATGGATAAAAAGGACCAAATTCTTGGACAGCACTGTCAACTATCAGATGAGTAACAGTTTATCTTTTTAATTAAATAGTTTTTGTGGCAGTGGCAAACATTTGTGTGGGAAGTTTTTATATTTTGTAGTCTACCATGGCCGATAACGACAATGTGAAAATGAGTGAGGAGCCAATGGAAAACACTTCAAACCTAGGAGCAAGTATCAGTGAACTGTCACCCAGTTGTAATCAAAGTATAGATCAAAGCTTTGGTGAAGAGAGTTCCAGTGGAAATGTCGCCATGAGTACACCAACTGCACAGGACGAGCAGAAGGAGATGATTTGTTAATGTAATTCTACATCTACATCTACATTGATACTCCGCAAGACACCCAACGGTGTGTGGCGGAGGGCACATTACGTGCAACTGTCATTACCTCCCTCCTCTGTTCCAGTCGCGTATGGTTCGCGGGAAGAACGACTGTCTCAAAGCCTCCGTGCGCGCTCTAATCACTCTAATTTTACATTCGTGATTTCCACGGCAGGTATAAGTAGGGGGAAGCAGTATATTCGATACCTCATCCAGAAACGCACCCTCTCGAGACCTGGCGAGCAAGCTACACCGAGATGCAGAGTGCCTCTCTTGCAGAGTCTGCAACTTGAGTTTGCTAAATATTTCCGTAACGCTATCACGGTTACCAAATAACCCTCTGACGAAACGCGCCGGTCTTCTTTGGATCTTCTCTATCTCCTGCGTCAACCCGATCTGATACAGATCCCACACTGATGAGCAATACTCAAGTATAGGACTAACGAGTGTTTTGTAAGCCACCTCCTTCGTTGATGGACTCTCCCAATGAATCTCAACCTGGTACCCGCCTCACCAACAATTAATTTTATATGATCATTCCATTTCAAATCGTTCCGCACGCATACTCACAGATGTTTAACAGAAGTAACTGCTACCAGTGTTTGTTCCGCTATCATATAATCATACAATAAAGGATCCTTCTTTCCTTGTATTCGCAATACATTACATTTGTATATGTTAAGGGTCAGTTGCCACTAACTACACCAAGTGCCTATCCGCTGCAGATCTTCCTGCATTTCGCTACAATTTTCTAATGCTGCAACTTCTCTGTATACTACAGCATCATCCGCGAAAAGCCGCATGGAACTTCCGACACTATCTACTAGGTCATTTATATATATTGTGAAAAGCAATGGTCCCATAAAACTCCTCTGTGGCGCGCCAGAGGTTACTTTAACATCTGTAGACGTCTCTCCATTGATAACAACATGCTGTGTTCTGTTTGATAAAAACTCTTCAATTCAGCCACACAGCTGGTCTGATATTCCGTAGGCTCTCACTTTGTTTATCAGGCGACAGTCCGGAACTGTATAGAACGCCTTCCGGAAGTCTAGGAAAATGGCATCTACCTGGGAGCCTGTATCTAATAATTTCTGGGTCTCATGAACAAATAAAGCGAGTTGGGTCTCACACGATCGCTGTTTCCGGAATCCATGTTGATTCCTACAGAGTAGATTCTGGGTTTCCAAAAACGACATGATACTCGAGCAAAAAACATGTTCTAAAATTCTACAAGAGATCGACGTCAGAGATATAGGTCTATAGTTTTGCGCATCTGCTCGACGACCCTTTTTGAAGACTGGGACTACCTGTGATCTTTTCCAATCATTTGGAACCTTCCGTTCCTCCAGAGACTTGCGGTACCCGGCTGTTAGAAGGGAGGCAAGTTCTTTCGTGTACTCTGTGTAGAATCGAATTGGTATTCCGTCAGGTCCAGTGGACTTTCCTCTGTTGAGTGATTTCAGTTGCTTTTCTATTCCTTGGACACTTATTTCGATGTCAGCCATTTTTTCGTTAGTGCGAGGATTTAGAGAAGGAACTGCAGTGCGGTCTTCCTCTGTGAAACAGCTTTGGAAAAAGGTGTTTAGTATTTCAGCTTTACGCGTGTCATCCTCTGTTTCAAAGCCATCATCATCCCGGAGTGTCTGGATATGCTGTTTCGAGCCACTTACTGATTTAACGTAAGACCAGAACTTCCTAGGATTTTCTGTCAAGTCGGTACATAGAATTTTACTTTCGAATTCACTGAACGCTTCACGCATAGCCCTCCTTACGCTAACTTTGACATCGTTTAGGTTCTGTTTGTCTGAGAGGTTCTGGCTGCGTTTAAACTTGGAGTGAAGCTCTCTTTGCTTCCGCAGTAGTTTCCTAACTTTGTTGTCGAACCACTGTGGGTTTTTCCCGTCCCTCACAGTTTTATTCGGCACATACCTGTCTCAAACGCATTTCACAATTGCCTTAAACTTTTTCCATAAACACTCAATATTGTCAGGGTCGGAACAGAAATTTTCGTTTTCATCTGTTAGGTAGTCTGAAATCTGCCTTCTATTACTCTTGCTAAACAGATAAACCTTCCTCCCTTTTTTTTTTTATTCCTGTTAACTTCCATATTCAGGGATGTTGCAACGGCCTTATGATCACTGATTCCCTGTTCTGCACTTACAGAGTCGAAAAGTTCGGGTCTGTTTGTTATCAGTAGGTGCAAGATGTTATCTCCACGAGTCGGTTCTCTGTTTAATTGCTCGAGGTAATTTTCGGATAGTACACTCAGTATAATGTCACTCGATGCTCTGTCCCTACCACCCGTCCTAAACATCTGAGTATCCCAGTCTATATCTGGTAAATTGAAATCTCCACCTAAGACTATAATATGCTGAGAAAATTTATGTGAAATGTATTCCAAATTTTCTCGCAGCTGTTCTGCCACTAATGCTGCTGAGTCGGGAGGTCGGTAAAAGGAGCCAATTATTAACCTAGCTCGGTTCTTGAGTGTAACCTCCACCCATAATATTTCACAGGAACTATCCACTTCTACGTCACTACAGGATAATCTACTACTAACAGCAACAAACACGCCACCACCAGTTGCATGCAATCTATCCTTTCTAAACACTGTCTGTGCCTTTGTAAAAATTTCGGCTGAATTTATCTCTGGCTTCAGCCAACTTTCTGTACCTATAACGATTTGAGCTTCGGTGCTTTCTATCAGCGCTTGAAGTTCCGGTACTTTACCAATGCAGCTTCGACAGTTTACAATTGCAATACTGATTGCAGCTTGGTCCCCGCATGTCCTGACTTTGCCCCACACCCTTTGAGGCTGTTGCCCTTTCTGTACTTGCCCGAGGCCATCTAACCTAAAAAATTAAAAAAATTAATGCAGCAATGAAAGAAGCGAAGGTCAAATGAGGCAAGAAGTGAAATAACAAATGGGACAGATTAGGCAAGAAGTGAAGGAACACATGGGACAGATTAGACAGGATACTAGTAAGATAAGGAAAATCCAGGATGGTTTGGCAGCACTAAAAATTACTGTTGACACAGGGCAGGGTGAACTCAGTACTCGTGTAGGAGCAGTAGAAGGAAGGTTAGTAATATTAGAAACTAATTTCACACAAGAGCTGTCAAGAAATGAGGAGAGATTCGAAAAACTAGATAAGCATGTAGGAGTAGAAAATTCTAAACTTGTAGCAAAGGTTGTTGAGATTAGGAGAATCTTAGAAGAAAATGTATAGATTTGTGTAAAAATAATGTTACGGATTTAAGTAGGAAAGTTGTAGACCTAGAAGAGGGTGTAGCTCAAAGAAATTTTGTTAGCAATATTAATTGTGTATGGAGTGACATACCTTTAAAATGCTTTCCAGCAGATGGTAAATTGGATCCTGTTGATTTTGTACAGCTTTGTCAAGATAATTTTAGTAATGAAATGACAGACAATGTTAAAATTAAATTTGTTAAGAGATTTTTGGATGGAGAAGCAATCTCAAGGGGCTAATCAGAGTGTTAACTGTACCATGTCATTTGAAAAATTTGAAAGAAAGTTCTTAGATATGTTTTGGTCAGAATCTGAGCACACTAGGATTAAGAGTGAGTTTTTGAATGGTCAAATGTAAAGGGAAGCTGGTGGTAGCTTGAAGTGTTTTTGTGAAAGCCAATTGAGAAAATTAGTACACTTAGACAAGTCATTTGACAAAGGAGATTACTGAAAAGAGCACAGTGATAGTTGATTTATGGACCAGACGACTCTATAGATCAGTTCTTGAGATATGTAGATAAGTTGGATAGAGCTTTTGAGAGAAATGAGAGGTTAAGTAATGGCAGATTTGGGGCGGAATCAGAGCAGGAATGAAGGTAGGAGTGACAATGAAATCATAATAATAATAGTGGCTGCAACAGAAGTGATAATAGATGGATCAATGATAGAAATGGGAAAGGAAACAGAGGATATGACAACAGGGAGAGACCTTGGGAGAAAAATAACAGACAGTTGAATAATCACCAATCAATATCACGCAATTTAAACTGACGTATGCCTCAGTGGAAGCCTGTCAGTTTGGGGCAAGAAATAAGTACCGAAATCAAGCTGAACATTATCAGCCTTGAAACATTGAAAATAATTACAGAAGATATGGGAGTAGGAATGACAGAGATAATGTAAGAAGAGCACATCAGATTAGCATATTACAATTTGACAGTAAATTCTGGTAAAGTATGAATGAAAGTGTGGAAGATAGAAGTATTAGCATCTGTAAGACTGTCGTATAAGTTCTGTTAGAGGAGGAAAGTATTTCAGGTATATAAATCAGTGTGGTGAAGAAGTCTGTGAAGAGAATGTTGGTTCTGATGATAATCTTGATGAGTTTTGTTTAAAAATATTAATAGAGGGAGGATCTATCACTGTTAAACACTTAAGTGATGGTACTTGTACTGGTGTACTTGTCAACAATTCTGATGACCACTGTGAAGATGTTGTGTAAGTGCCGAGTACTGGAGATGATATTGTGTGCGACGATGTTGATAGTGAAAGTGACAGTAGTAATGATGAATGGGGGGAAGAATTAGACAGCATGGTGTATATGGAGATTAAACAAGTTTTAATTAATAGTGAAGAAGATGATGTTAGCAGTTTTTGTAAAGAATATGAGAACCAGATTGTACCAATGGAAACTGGGAAGATATCATCAGATAAGGAACATGTCGACAGACATTATGATTTAGATGAGATGCTAGAAACTTTGTGGGATACTTACATGGATTATAGTGACAGACTAAAAACGATCATCAAGATTATTTGTGAAGAATTGCATTCCAAATTGGAAGGTAGAACCAATCAGCAGACTTACAGTGAGATCAGTTCTGGGTAAAAGTGGAACATGACATCAAGCAATTATCTGATGTAGTTCTAAGTAAAATTCATACATGCAAGGGAAATTGTGCAGAGAAAAATGGTACAAAATACTTGAACTTTAGAGGGATTGAGGATGTTTTGTTGCATGAAGATGAGAAAAGCAGGGAGGAAAATTTTTGGATTGCCCATGTATATGTATAAAAGCTGCAAATTATGGAGAAGTTTGCCTATTAGACATGGGTAGTACTGTTTGTGCCATTTCTGAAAAATTTAGAGACCAAATAAGACATAGTGCTGACTTTGAAAAATATCCTGTTATTGGAATAAAAATTAAGGGAGCGACTGGTAAGCACAGCAAAGTTGTAAACAGGCAAGACTTAACATCTTTCACCATTAATGGTGTACAGTATAACCAAGGATGTTTTGTAGTGCCTGTCCTCAATGAAGATATTTAGTGTGGAATGAAATGAATACAAGGAGTAAATGTGGATTTTGAGTGGAATAACAAAAGATTAAGGCTTACCAACCCAAAGACAGATGTAACACATGTGACAAATGAATCATACAAAATTGCCTAGAGGACAATTTTCAAATTGGAAGAGTGATTTGTGCAGTGAAGACAAGTATTATGAATTAGTGGCCACCAAACTAAAAGAAGCTGGAAGTCTAGATAAAGAACAGACAGTTCAATTAGGTAGTTTGTTGTGGGAATACGAAGATCTGTTTAGCTCGAAACCTGAAAAACTAAGAATGTAAACTTAATCTGAAACCTCACAGACCATTTTTTATCAAACCATATGGAGTAAGTGACAAACACCAAGAAAAATTAAGATGCTGTAAACGCCCTCAGACGGACACATCTTTGTGTGAAGTGTGTGGCGAGTACTAGGTCTCCAAGCTATGTAGAAATCTATTTTTCTTCTTTTTGTATTTGGATGCTACATCTTTTACTCCTCTAGAAATCTGTAATGAAGTTATCTCTTACTGAAATACTGTCCATTCATTGTAGTATAATTTTCTGTGTGTAATATGACTACTAAGTGACATTATTTGAGGAATCATTTGAAAATATAAACTGTGTACTAAATTTGACTTTCCTACAATAGTGACTGACCTGTTATGGTAGTTATACTCAGTAGAGCATGTATTTGATTTGTCGGTGCTTCTTTGAGAATTGCAGGTATGGTCATGATTTTATGAATTTGCTAATGAGATGAATAAATGGGCAATGGTAAAGATGTACATGTGTTACTAAATGGACAAGTTGCACTGTGACAAAAGATATTTTGTGAAAAGTTTGTTACTACAAGATGATGACCAGTATGTGAATTTGTTTGATATGATGGAGAGTTAAATGAGATCTGGTGGGTCATACTGTACAGTGGAATATACTGAAATATTAATCAAAAAGACAGGAGACATACATAAATCATTTTTGGTCCATTTACTTAAATCTGTATATAGCTAAATATTAACTGTTTAGAGATGCTTAATTTTGTGTGATTTTGTTTGTAAATATGTTAATAGTAGAGGGTAATATGTGAATGCTCTTGATGCATGTAACCTACATGAGTACCTTGAGTAATAAGTTCATTCCCTGTTCCTTCCTAAAGAACTGTATCCAAGAACCCTACTTGAATTGGAAGTGAAAATTAAACAACTGTGAAATTAATAGTGGACTGTGCTATTGCAACCTAGAGACTGCCAGAAAAACAGGGATTGCAGACACAAGATGGATGGTGCAAAATGACTGATGCAAGAGAGCTGCAAATTCCTTAGGGTGTGCAATGTGAACCAGTGCCTGGAGTGACAGCTAAGGAAAGAAAACTTTTTTTTATTTTTTGGATTGCTTACATGTATTTAGCAGCCATTGCTACAAGCAACACTTGTAAGAGTGACTGGTGAGGGGGGGAGAGGGAATGTATAATGGTACAGCCTTCTCAAGGATTCATATGAAATGCCTGATACCACCTTTTTTTATACACATTGGGATGGTTATCAGGCAATACAGTGCTTCCTAAGGCCTTGTATGTGTATCTATATTTATATCATTCTGTCCTATTTGATAAAAAACTTGATATTCATTGCAAAAGTCTGTGGAATGTTCTGGAAGGACATGCATTGTCATAATTATCAGTGGATTGTTCTCACTGATAAAATTATGTATATATACTAAATTAAGGAACTAATCAAGAAATTGAAGTAAGAAGTCCTTAGAAATAAATAACTAGTGACCGCAGAGATGTTAGCATGAAAAATCAATGCTTCTAATTAACAAAATTGTAATCTAAGAATCCAGTAATCTTAGATCTCACTACCTTGAGAAACAGCTTAAAAGTTATTACCAAGCGATGTATTTTCATTTGTTATTTATTTTTATGTCTTCCTCTGTAATTAATATTCTTTGTAATTACATTTCTAACTTACTCTCCAATTGTTTACATCTCACAGTTATCCAATTTTCAGAATTTACAGAATTTTCAGAATGTATATTCTATGTATTTAATCAGATAAAGCACGAGCTCTGTACTACTATTACATGTTAGTAACCAAATTCAAACTAATTAATTAATGTAACTAAAATTATATGAGAGACATTATTGTAATTAAAGTTCAGAATGATTTTATTATGGAAAACTAAAGATATTACTATAAAAAAATGTCATTGAATATTGTATTTTATACCTTATTTGGCTGTAACATCAGTGTTAAAGTAGCTCCGAGCACTATGAGACTTAACATCTTAACTACTTACACCTAACTAACCTAAGGACATCACACACATCCAAGCATGAGCCAAGATTCGATCCTGCGACCATAGTGGTCACGCGGTTCCAGACTGAGGCATCTAGAACTGCTCTGCCACAGTGGCCATCGTAACATCAGTGTCTTTGCTTTTTGTAAAATTTAATTGTAACATCAAAATTGTATGAAATTAATAATGCTTTATTTTGGAAGTTATTGTTAAAACTCTATATAAAGCGATGCAGCAAGGCTGTGAGTTAGTTGTTGAGTTGTTGTTTTGTGAGGCAGTTTTAAAGATACGTTTGGAAGTCAAGGATATCAGTGAAGTCTGTCCAAATTTTGTTTACATGACAAGTGTGCAGTTCGAATGTCAATTAATGTTAATAAATTTTGTGAAGCATGAAAATTTCCCATTCATTCATCAATGGACCAGGCTGAAGAAACTTAAGTTAGGTAACATTCAACATGAATCGTTAGAAGCTGCAATTGGTCTTACAGCATAAATGAAATAAGTCCTGTGGGTATCAGACGTGCAGTATAAAGAACTTCCAACACAGTGTTTCAAAATCTCCTAACGTTGTGAACTGCAACTAAACAGGTTGTATAGTTGTTGAATCACTCCAAAAAGTATCAGCTTTATGACAGCTCTCAGCTGCAGGTAATCCACCTACATTAAGGCTAGAACAAGCACATGCAGAACACTTTGCAAGAGACTTCCACTGAAGAGAACCAGGGGCTCAAGGAGGTAACAGTTTTGTCTATATAAATAGGCATTTTGTCTAAGAATGTGTCAGTCTATGTGCAGCCTCATGTGCAAGAGCATTGGACCGCTTACACAGAAGAAGCCTAATTACCTAAGATACAGAAGACTTTCATGGAAGACCATATACAATGGTATCTATGATTTGGAGATTATTACAGCTGATGCCGTTGGTGGTCAAGTTATATTGCAGAGCCCTCTGTGTTTTGTGGATGTGTAGTGAATTTTACCTTTGCCAAAGTTGTAGATTGGAAGTAGGATTTACCCATACCTCTAAAGATCTGTTCTGTAAAAGCAACAATTCCAATGCTGAAAGTGGGCTGGCTGTGTAGGCAGGGTTGTATGAACAGAGCACAATGTTACCACCATCTGTTACCGGATGTCTGTTGGGTGTTAGTCATGTCTTTATGGTGTTAGTTGGTTGAAATGACTGTGTAGAAATGACACTTTAACTGCAACATGCATTTACAGTCAGGGATCACAGGAAAGGCTTCTTCTCATAGGCTGAGGATAAGCAGGCGAGGGGTAATTATTAAACTGTGTTTCTTTCTTACTTTTCTTGTTCGACATTTGTGCCCCCTTCCTTACCTGCATCCTTGGCCTATCTCACCACGTCCGGTTATCACAGTCAAACCACCTTCCTCACTTCGAGTGCACTCTGAATACATCACTTGATGCCAAACACAGTTTTTGATGTATAAATTTTTGTTGGCTGCATTTGATAGCCTTTTGCATTCAACAACTTGGAAATGGCCTTGTAACAGGTTCGGTCGAGTGGAGCTTTCATAACCAATGATGACCATTTGCAAACTATCCCTACAGTGCAAGCGCACCATATTTTTAACCTGATCACCATTGTAGTGCACTACTGCAGTAGTTAACCAACCATTACCATACTGAACAGCATCAACTTTGGTGAAGGTAAAATTCACCACACATCCACAAAAGACAAAGGGACCCTGCAATATAACTTGGGCAGCACCAACAGCATCAGCTGCAGTAATCTCCAGATCATCGATAGCTGCACAGTGTGGTAGAGGTTGGTTAACAGTGCGGTATAATTGTGATAAGGTTGAAACAGTTCCAGGACTGGAGCCCTTTAATATAGGGATGTCACTGCCTATCGTACCTTTCAGATAGGAGAGGTGTATAACAGAGATATGGATAAGTGCTGCTTCACATCTACAATGCCACTGGTATTAAGGACCAAGAATCATTGTAAGATTAATGAACAGGAAGGAGTATGTATATGGATCAAGTGTGATCTTGTGTCTGAGCTCCTTCATAAGACCCACTCATATTACTTCCATCGTCATACCCTTGTCTGCATAATGTGTAACATTGTTTGACATTATTTTTGGTTTACTTGTCTCCTGTAAATGTTTGCAAAGTTACACAAATAAACATAAATTGTGAAGGAAATTAATTCAAAGCTGTATGCAGATAACTGTTTATACATTTGTACTAAAATCTGTTGTAGAAATTCAGTACAAGGGTGGTTGCTTCTAAAAAACCAATGCAGAAAAGCAGAGATCATGTGAGACAGCTACTTCACTGTTCAGAGATCATCTGCAATGAAGTGATTATAATAAAATTGCAGTATCGACACGTTTGTCTATAAGTATGGTATGGTTCCAAATGTAATAAACATTAAGAGATAGTTCTTCCTTGGCCTTTACACACTGTAGATCACCCTGAGGAGGATGCTTGAGTCAAGAACTTCTAAGTTCAGGGGTGGTAAAATTACCCACACATGTGAAAGTTGCGGTTACGTGATTCCGCGTATTGTTAATTTTCTCTGATTCCAAAAGAACAGGTTCCCTTTATTTATAACCAGGAACACTGGTGTGTGATTGCTCATGCTATATCGGTAGCAAGGAATACCTTTCTAAGTGCTCATGTGAATAGGCAGATTAATTCAAAAAGCTTAGCTTCTGCAGTTCTTATTACTTTTTGGTGTTTTTGGAATTTTGATTGGTATTGTGGATTTTTTCGGATGGAAGATCCAGTTTGCTTCTTGTAAAGTAAGGCTAGTGTCTCTGTTGGTCCACTCAAAGGAAAGTAAGTGTGAGCTCTTTTTGATTTAATGGTTGCTCGTAGTTTGGGATTACTCACGGAAGGTGACATCTCTAGGTATGTAAGTGGCTACTGCACTTGATATAACAATCTCTAGAAATGAGTAAATCAGGAAACTCTATGATGAAAGAGTACAGGAAGCATTTAATGGTGGTACAGCAGTAATCTTTCCCTTGAAATTTGGATAAAGTGACGAGTGACCATTTTCAATTTTGTGTTCATTAGTGGGTTTTGCGATCTGTCAGCACCTGAAGAGGCTTAGCTTTGTCTGTGAAATGCCCTAAAGTTAGTGTAAAGTGGCTGTGACATTTCGGATATCTGTTGATATTTCTATTTTGTTAGAGGGAATACAAGTAGAGATTCACTCAAAACTAGACAGTCCTAGAGCACACATTCATTTTTCAGATGTTTGCTCTGAAGTAGAGGTGTAGGTAATTTGCAGAAGTTAACATCTGCCGAAAAATTTTTATTTAGTACCTTAAACTTATAAATTCACAGCTACTGACTAATTTCCAGTTCAGCCAGCCTGACAATCATTCGTTACTCATCGCCGCATTGTGGCATACTAGTAGTGTGCCAAAAATGAAGACAATCTTCTCTTTGAATAGTGCAGATAAAAGGTTGTTTACTTTCAGTATCGATTTTGTGTTATGTTTCATACACAAACTGCAACACAGTAAGTTTTTTATTTGCTCCAGCAAATAGTCTTACACATTCCTTAACATTAATTGCTAATGTTGTTCATTACTTATCTCCATTGTAATGCTGTGTATTTATAAATCTTGTGCTCAGCTTCTTTTATATTATATATTAAGACTCTGTAGTTCTTGTATATAATAACCGCAGATGTACTCTTTCATTAACCTTCCATACTCTTCTGTGTAAATATTTCCTTAGGAAATGGAGAACATACTGAACCACTGTTTACATAGTCGCGAGTAGGCCTAATTTTTCGTACACGTATTTTCATTGTTTTCCGGTAACTTAATTGTCTTTCTGTCACTAAAATCGATTTGTACCATGAGTGTAAAGTGCCTGACGGGCCGTAGGATCGTTAGCTCCGGGGTCTGGTGTGATGGATGTAGTAACTTTTTTCATTGGGGCGACTGTAGTGGCGTGGGAATTGGGAAAATGAGCGAGACTCATCAGTGGTTCTGTAGGCTATGCAGTAGAGATAGGAAGATTGTGGAACAGGAGGGTAAAATTGCTGCCCTTCAGGCTGAGTTAGATGAGGCTAGGCGAGAACTGGGCAGGTTAAGGGGGGAGAAGGGTAAACAGGGGTGGGAAGTGGCAACAGTAATGAGGAACAGGCCAAGAAATTCTTCTGACAGCTTTGTTATTAATGTACAAAATAGGTTTGACCTGTTGCCTCAGTCAGAAACTGATGAGCCTCTCACAGAAGTAGATGTAGACAGGGCTCAACTAGCTTTCAGCAGCAAATTGATTAAGAATGTAGGGAAGTCTGCAAAGAGAAAGAAAGTCTTGTTGCTAGGTAGTTCGCATGCTAGGGGTGTGGGCCAACTTCTGCAGGATGAATTAGGGTTGGATTACCAGGTCACAAGTTTTTTCAAACCTAGTGCTGAATTTGGGCAGGTTACAGAGGATTTAGGTTCACTATGTAAAGGTTTTACTAAGGAAGACACCGTGGTTATTGTGGGTGGGCCGGGCAACAGTATTGACAGAGATCCAGGGTACAGCATAAAGTGTGACCTGGCAAAGATTGCATCGGCATCGAATCATACCAGTGTTGGGTTTGTGTCGGTTCTGGAGCGCCACGACCGACCTCATTTGACCTCTTCTGTCAGGAGAGTTAATTTGGAGTTGGAACGGCTACTTGTATCTGGTGCAGGGTCACACATTGGTGTGGTTCCTGTTGATTCACTCTGTAGTTGGGACTATACTAGACATGGCCTACACCTCAACAGGAAAGGGAAGGGTAAACTGGCTGGGCTGATAGCAGGAAATTTAAAGGGGGGAGGAACTACATCTCATGGTGGAAACTCTGTTTTAGTGTAAGATCAGTGTCCAGTGGGAAACTCAGCCAGGCAAGTACTAAAGATGTTAAAAAAGTTCAAGATACTCACAAAAGTAAAGTGAAAAATAATGTTAGTATATTTCATCAAAATATTGGGGGATTGAAGAATAAAAGTACTAAAGATGTTAAAAAAGTTCAAGATACTCACAAAAGTAAAGTGAAAAATAGTGTTAGTATATTTCATCAAAATATTGCGGGATTGAAGAATAAAATTGATGAGCTTCTGTTTTGTTTAGAAGATATAGAAACCAAGAATGTAATAGATATACTATGCCTGTCTGAGCATCACATTGTCACTGATATGCAAAAGGTTAGCATCAATGGGTACAAATTAGCTGCACATGTAAGTAGAGACAATATGATGAGAGGAGAAGTTGCCATATATGTTAAAAGCTTCCACAGTGCAAAAAATTTAGAAACTAAAAAATTTTATGTAGAGCAACATATGGAAGCATGTGCCACTGAACTTAAACTAAATGATGGCACTTTCATAATTGTAACAGTGTATAGGTCCCCCTCAGGGAATTTCCAGCTATTTCTAGAAAACTTGGATGCTTTGTTGTGTTATCTGTCAGACAGGGGGAAGCAAATTATCATTTGTGGGGATTTCAATGTTGATTCCCTGAAAGAGTGTAATAGGAAGAATGACCTTTTAGTATTACTCAGTTCTTTCAATTTGAGCTCCGTCATTGATTTTCCTACTCGGATAACAAAGAACAGCAGTACATTGATAGATAACTTTTTTATAGACCAAGATAAGTTTAAGGACATAAATGCTTATCCTGTTGAGAATGGTCTTTCAGATCATAGTGCACAGCTTGTTACAGTACATGACATAGCTCCATGCAGTATAATAAATCAGACTTTCAAAGCAGTGCATTCAATTAACAATATAAATATTGCAAACTTTAGGGAAAGCCTACAGCAGCTGGACTGGGATGAAGTGTATAAGGAACCCGATGCAAACTTGAAATATAACTTATTTCACAATACATTTTTAAGGGTATTTGAAAATTGTTTTCCCAAGAAAATAGTTAAACATAATTCCAAGAAAACATATATAAAACCTTGGCTAACTAAAGGAATAAGAATATCTTGCAACCGTAAAAGAGAACTGTATCTAACAGCAAGAGGGAGTACTGACCCCGAAATTGTTCAATATTATAAAAACTATTGTGCGGTACTAAGAAAAGTTATTAAAAAGTCCAGAAGCATGTGTATCATGTCTGAGATCAGTAACTCTGATAATAAAATTAAAGCAATTTGAAATATTATTGAAAGGGAAACAGGGCAACCAAGTGCACAAGAAGACTTTAGTGCAATAAAACTGAATGACAAGTGCACTAACAAACAATCAGAAATTGAAAATATTTTGAATAATCATTTTTTAAATGTTGTGGAGAAAATAGGATCTAGATCTTCACTAGAAGAGGCAAGGCTATTAATAGAAGAGGCCATACCTGCGCAGTTTGAAACAACTGTAATTCCACCAACCTCTACCTCTGAAATCAGTAAAATAATAAACTCACTGAAAAGTAAAAGCTCTTACGGAATTGATGGCATTTCCAGCAAAGTACTTAAAGCTTGTTCCCCACAGATAAGTAGGATTCTGAGCCACGTATGTAATAGCTCTTTGGAGCAGGGTGTTTTCCCTGATAGACTGAAATATGCCATTGTAAAACCATTGCATAAAAAGTGGGATACGTTGGATGTCAACAACTACTGCCCAATCTCTCTTCTGACAGCTCTATCAAACATTTTTGAGAAAGTAATGTATTCAAGAGTAGCCTCCTATATTTGTAAAAATAAAGTACTAACAAAATGTCAGTTTGGTTTTCAGAAAGGCTTTTCAACAGAAAATGCTATACATGCTTTCACTGATCAAATATTAAATGCTCTGAATAACCGGACATCACCCATTGGTATTTTTTGTGATCTCTCAAAGGCCTTTGATTGTGTAAATCATGGAATTCTTTTAGATAAGCTAAATCATTATGGTTTGAGTGGGGCAGATCACAAATGGTTTAATTCATACTTAACTGGAAGAATGCAGAAAGTTGAAATAAGTGGTTCGTGTAATGTTAAAACAACAGCTGATTCCTCAAACTTGGGTGCTATCAAGCACGGGGTCCCACAGGGTTCGGTCTTAGGTCCTTTACTGTTCTTGATATACATTAATGACTTACCATTCCACATTGATGAAGATGCAAAGTTAGTTCTTTTTGTTGATGATACAAGTATAGTAATAACATCCAAAAACCAAGAACTAAGTGATGTAATTGTAAATGATGTTTTTCACAAAATTATTAAGTGGTTCTCAGCAAACGGACTCTCTTTAAATTTTGATAAAACACAGTATATACAGTTCCGTACAGTAAATGGCACAACTCCAGTAATAAATACAGAATTTGAACAGAAGTCTGTAGCTAAGGTAGAATTTTCAAAATTTTTAGGTGTGTCCATTGATGAGAGGTTAAACTGGAAGCAACACATTGATGGTCTGCTGAAACGTCTGAGTTCAGCTACGTATGCTATTAGGGTTATTGCAAATTTTGGTGATAAGAATCTCAGTAAATTAGCTTACTATGCCTACTTTCATTCACTGCTTTCGTATGGCATCATATTCTGGGGTAATTCATCATTGAGTAGAAAAGTATTCATTGCACAAAAACGAGTAATCAGAATAATTGCTGGAGCCCACCCACGGTCATCCTGCAGACATCTATTTAAGGATCTAGGGATCCTCACAGTAACCTCACAGTATATTTATTCCCTTATGAAATTTGTTGATAATAATCCAACCCAATTCAAAAGTAATGGCAGTGTGCATACCTATAACACCAGGAGAAAGGATGATCTTCACTATGCAGGGTTAAATCTGACTTTGGCACAGAAAGGGGTAAATTATGCTGCCACAAAAGTCTTTGGGCACCTACCAAACAGCATCAAAAGCCTGACAGATAGCCAACTAACATTTAAAAATAAATTAAAAGAATTTCTAGATGACAACTCCTTCTACTCATTGGCTGAATTTTTAGATATAAACTAAGTAAAAAAAAAAAAAAAAACTTAATCATTAGTGTCATGCAATATTTTGTGTAATGTAATTTCTTGTACAGACATCTTTTATTAACCTGACACGTTCCACATCATTACGAAGTGTCGTATTCATGATCTATGGAACAAGTATTAATCTAATCTAATCTAATCTGTGTGTATGTAGTCAAGTATCGTGCAAGTAGTGTGTATGTAATTAATTACTTTACCTTCATGTAATGTAGTGAGTAGTTGTAAACAGCCTGTGGTTTCCCTTCTTTCTTAGTTGTAAGTTATATATTCTTTTTGGTGGTGGGTAACTATGTGAAATGCTATGCTTGAATCCCTCAAAGCAGATCTGACACCTTGACCAACATGATATAATTAAAACATGTGAGTTGTGTACTTATACACTACTGGTCATTAAAATTGCTACACCAAGAAGAAATGCAGATGATAAACGGGTATTCATTGGACAAATATATTATACTAGATCTGACATGTGATTACATTTTCACGCAATTTGGATGCATAGATCCTGAGAAATCAGTACCCAGAACAACCACCTCTGGCCGTAATAATGGCCTTAATACGCCTGGGCATTGAGTCAAACAGAGCTTGGATGGCATGTACAGGTACAGCTGCCCATACAGCTTCAACACGATACCACAGTTCATCAAGAGTAGTGACTGGCGTATTGTGATGAGCCAGTTGCTCAGCCACCATTGAACAGATGTTTTCAATTGGTGAAATATCTGGAGAATGTGCTGGCCAGGACCGCAGGTGAACATTTTCTGTATCCAGAAAGCCCCATACAGGACCTGCAACAAGCAGTCTTGCATTATCCTGCTGAAATGTAGGGTTTAGCAGGGATCGAATGAAGGGTGGAGCCATGGGTCATAACATCTGAAATGTAACGTCCACTATTCCAAGTGCCATCAGCGTGAACAAGAGGTGACCGAAACGTGTAACCAATGGCACCACATACCATCATGAAAAAATGACATTTTGCCATTCGTGCACCCAGGTTTTTCGTTGAGTACACCATTGCGGGTGGTCCTGTCTGTGATGCAGAATCAAGAGTAACCACAGCCATGGTCTCCGAGCTGATAGTCCATGCTGCTGCAAACATTATCGAACTGTTCGTGAAGATGGTTGTTGTCTTGAAAACGTCCCCATCTGTTGACTCAGGGATCGAGACGTAGCTGCACGATCCGTTACAGCGATGCAGATAAGATGCCTGTCATCTCAACTGCTAGTGGTACGAGGCCGTTGAGATCCAGCACGTAGTTCTGTATTACCATCCTGAACCCACTGATTCCATTTTCTGCTTACAGTCAATGGATCTCAAGCAATTCGAGCAGCAATGTCACGATACGAAAAGCGCAATCGCAATAGGCTATAATCCAACCTTTATCAAAGTCGGAAATGTGATGGTACGCATTTCTCCTTCTTACATGAGGCATCACAACAACATTTGACCAGACAATGCTGGTCAACTGCTGTTTGTGTATGAGAAATCGATTGGAAACTTTCCTCATGTCAGAACATTGTAGGTGTCGCCACCGGCGCCAACCTTGTGTGATTGCTCTGAAAAGCTAATCATTTGCATATTACAGCATCTTCTTCCTATCGGTAAAATTTCGCACCTGTAACACATAATCTTCATGGCATAGCAATTTTAATGGCCAGTAGTGTATTTCAAACAAAAAAATGTAAGATGTAAATAATTTTACACAATATATGACATTGTAACTAAAACTAATTAAATTATATGTTCTACACATACATTTCTGAAAATATTCAGATAGCTATGGTGATCCACAAATGTTGTAGTCAGTACTGAAGAGAGCACAATATTTCTGTGCTGTATAAATTTAATATTAAAAATATTCTGTATAAAAGTCATTGCCCTGTCATTATTTATGTGTTATATCTCACGTTAATGACTTAAGACTACTATGTACAATATCATATATTCAGAACAAGTGTTTTTGTATGTAGCACTATTGCTTGTATGTTGCTTCCCTGTGTGTTAACAAGTCATAACTGGCATAGTCCATATCAGTTCAGGCCAGCTAGGAAAAAATCTTACCTTCATAGTCTTGGATGTTATTGAATTAGGCATATGTTAAAATGAAAGACTAAGTAAGGAACACGTTTTTTTTTTTTTTTTCCTTCAAAGAAAATTCTACTATGAGGTACAGCTCTCCAAAGATGACACTGTATATTCCATTTTGAAGATGCTAATTTTGGAAAAAAATTAGAAATCTCTGGAAGAGTTCTAGATATTTTGTTGGCGTTTTTTTATTTGAAAGATAATTGATTTATGATTACAAAGAAATCCTCCATTTAGGCTGATCTGTCAAAGTTCTTTTACTACAGTGTTCTGAACTTTTTTATAATTTATGGGTATTTTTTTCAAAAATGCCAATCCATAAGATTTTGATTTTTGTTGATTGGTGCCATATATTTCTACATTCCCTGAAAAGGAGAGCTTCTGCTTTTAGCTTGAACAGGTTTTATAAACAATTGAAATTTTGGGCATACATAAAATATGTTTTATTACCACGTTATCACATACCAAGATCACAAAATCAAAACCTAGCTTTATTTAACATAATTTTAGTTTTGAAAGATGAGTGAGAGACTCTTTTTCAGGCATTTTAAATGGTTCAAAATGTATGTGAAAGGTCTAAACTCTTAAAGGTTTCAATTCATACAACTTCTGTGCACTCTGTTTTGTACTGAAATTAGCCAGTCAATGAACTAAAAATGTGTTTCACTGCTTCAGTATCTTCCCTTGATAGAGAGCGATGCCTTCCAGTTGAACCAATCAGAACTGGAGCACTTAAATCTTCAAAACATTGTGAACAGGAAGAGAGTACTGATGCTGTTGTTGCTGTCCTTCAGCTGGAAACCTATATCCAGCAGCTGGTCCATGTGGTAGCATAAAGTTCACTACAATTTCATTTAACTGCTAACTGGTGTCTATAATCACTGCAACCCACCAGTTATAGTCATACACACACCCCACAAATATCCCCCTTCTCAGATTGTGCTGTTTCTGAAGTGTTGGCCGAACAAACAAAACATCTTCTTTCTTGTTCTGTGTGCAATATGAGTTCACCCATCACTTTGAGTCTAAAAATGTGTCTTCTGAATTCCTTTCACAGGAGTAGTTTGTTTGGACCATTCTTCTTTTTTCTACTTATGGATTTCTTCAATTCCCTCTTTGGACAAAGGTATGAGGGCTGTGGATGTGTAAGATTTCACAACTCTTGTAAAATCCTCAGCATTCTGAATCACAGCTGTATTTGGTCAGGAAAGATTATGTTTTATAGCATGGTGCTTCAGCTGGTCTCCTAAGTAAGCACAAGACCCCTTTGCATGACCAGTAGCACTGTATACCCAGTTAGTTGGCACAAGTGACTTACTCAATTCAAACAGCTGATAACAAGTTTTAAAACAATTGGAAATAATAATGATCTTCTCTGCCCCTGTTTGCTGTTGCAGAATTTTGCACTTTGCTAGCAAAGTATGTGCTGAGTCATGTCCTGTGTCATTACTTATAACTGAAACACTTATGGTCTTGTTTTGAAAATATGTCACTCCTGTAAAAATTGAAGCCTGGTCATTATGCCAATGATACCCTTGTACTTCTTCTGGGAGAATTACAGACAAGTTCTCAGCAAAATCATAGTGAAACACAAAACATAGTTCTTCAAACTGTACACACCCTTTCACTTCTGCAATGTTTTGTTGTTGCAAATATCTTCAGATGCTGGTGTGTTAAAACTTTCTCTGACCATTTACCAAGTGCATCAATGAAACTGTCAAAGGCAACAGTTTTCTTAATTAGTTTATTTTCCTTCCATGTCACATATGTAATTTCTGCAGAGTTATCTGCTGTCTTCCAGGTGAAGTGTCTGTAAAGACACTTCTCCCTTTCCAGGGTAGTCACCACATTCTGGAAAGAAACAAGTCTCTCTCTTGATGCCACAGACTACTAATGACTTCACACACCCAACCAAGGTGTCATATGTCACATACTCCAGAAAGTTCTTCAAAGTTACCACACAAAGTTCAAAATTCGTGCCATACATACATAAATAGACATCTCTAGGTGGGTGTGAAACTACCCACTGAGGTTGTAGTGCATAAAATTCTGATCTTCCAATATGTGAAGTTGTATAGCTGCTTTTATAAATTGCAAATTACTGTGAGTCATGTACCTCTTCACTTCCACAGCTTTTTTACCTTCCACTGTTAGAGTTATAGTGTCTTTTTGTTGGTGCTCTGGTGAGAACAGTTCCATTTATCATCCAGATGAAATGACTGCACTATTTGAACTTGAGGTACTTCTACAGCATGAGCATAATAGGGATCTGGTCTTCCAAAGACTCCTTTTACAAACCTCACATTTCTCGATTTGTCTACCATGTACTTTGCTACTGATGGAACATGGTTCAAAATTGTTTTCTTTGAAAATGTCTCTGGGATAATAAACCTGAATGAAGTCTGTTTTTTTGTTTGTCTTATACATCACTCTTTTGTGGATATGCAAATGGTCAGCACACATGCAAATGGTCAGCACACTTCAATCTCCTGTGGACCCAGTCAGAAGACATTTCAAACAGTCCTTTTCACAAAACACACTGCAACTGTGTCAACTGGCAAATTCCTCACAAAAACACAGAACTCACTGGATGGTCTCAGATTTCTTAGAAGCCTCTTAAGCAAACAAATTAACACTGAACAACTACAATACAGCACCTGTAATGAACAACCACAACACAGAAACTACAGCAAAGTGTAAGAAATATCTGCAACAATGGAAGTAAAAGAAATAACTGCAACAAATAAAGTGATATGAAATAACTGCCCAAATACAATAGAAATAAACATTGTAACAAATAAATCAGTAAGAAGCAATTTAAGTGAAGACACACATTATGCTTGAAAGTTAAAAAGAATGATTTTTTTAAAATAAAACCTGTCCAACTCAAAAGTGGAAGCTCTCCTTTAAAGAGAATATAGTACTACATGGTACTAAACAATAGGAAAAAAATTAACTTTTTTGGATTGACATTTTTGAAAAAAAAAATTTTCTGCAAATTTTAAAGAAAATTCAAAAGGTGATAGAAAAAGAACTTTGACAGATATGTCCAAATGGAGCATACCATTATAGTCATAAAGCAATTAGCTTCCAAATAAAAAAATATCTAACAAAATATCTGGAACTGTTACACAGATACAGCATTTTAAAATTTTTTCCGAAATTCGCATCTTCAAAATGGTGTTTGAAGTGTAATCTACAGAGGTCTGTATCTTGGGGCAGGAATTTTTTTAGAGAAATCAAAAAAATACATGTTCCTTACTTACACCTGAATTTTAATATCTACTAAATTCAATAACATCTGAGACTCTGAAGGTAACCCCCCTTCCATTTATATTGAACACAATTGATTAAAAGTTTTATCCAATGAACTTTCATAATTCTTTATGTGGGAATAGGCCACATATCATACCTGAATTGGGATACACTAGTAAACAGTAACCAGGATGTGTGATATCTAAAATTAAAAATGGATCTGAGTATAACAACAGCCATTTATGGCTCAATTGTTTTAATTTAGTTGATTTTATGTGCATCCATAATAAAGCTTCTACTACTGTAAGAGCAAGTGCATTTTAATTATTTGTTAATTTATTTTTTTCTCTTAGTTGCTTTGTCAATGAACATTATTAGAGCTTAGTGAACTTTTTCCTCTAATGGTACATCATCAAAAAATTCCTTTTCTTGAAACATAAGTTTGATTTGTATCAAACTGGATGATGAATGTGGAAGGTTATTCACTGTTGTTGTTGTTGTTGTTGTTGTCTTCAGCCCTGAGACTGGTTTGATGCAGCTCTCCATGCTACTGTATCCTGTGCAAGTTTCTTCATCTCCCAGTACCTACTGCAACCTACATCCTTCTGGATCTGCTTAGTGTATTCATCTCTTGGTCTCCCTCTACGATTTTTACCCTCCACACTGCCCTCCAATATTAAATTGGTGATCCCTTGATGCCTCAGAACATGTCCTACCAACCGATCCCTTCTTCTGGTCAAGTTGGGTCACAAACTTCTCTTCTCCCCAATCCTATTCAATACTTCCTCATTAGTTATGTGATCTACCTATCTAATCTTCAGCATCTTATTCACTATCTGGTCAAAATGAGTGATGTGTTTTATTATCCACTTGGCTTGTTTCAGTGGAGAATATGTTGAAATAAATTGATTAAATTCTTTGAATATTCTTTCAACGGCATTTGATTGCAGATTAAAACTTGAAATTAATATATGCTTAATTTAACTTTAAAAAAGTCTTCAGTCTCTCGGTGGTAATAGATCAACAGGCTTTCCAACTATAGGTAAATATTAATACTCTTAAGACTGTGCACTGCCGCTACAGTTTTGGTGGCATATGATCAAATGTGTTTCAGAAATATGTCATACAGTGCCACCAAGTATGTAAGTCCCCTTCTTGCTTTAGGAAGTGGTCCTGCCACATCTGCAAAGAGCTGAGAAGGTGTTGGCGTCTGTCTTGTTTTCCTCTAACAATCTTCTCGTAACCTCTTTGCACATGGTGTGCTGGCACCAGCTTATGCCAGCACATCTGTCATGCTATGAAAGTCTATTGCACAGTGAAGAATGCGTATTAGTGTACCAAAACTAATGGACATAAATATTACCAATGATATAGCACTAGAAGCTTCATAAAACCACCGACATTTGTTTGACATTAGAAGCAGTAATGATGACTTTGTTTTAAGTATTCCTGAATGTATGTAGCAATTAGAAAGTTTTTCTATGTGTTTTCATGAAGTATGCTTATGTTGCCAAATGTGATGCTATGTAATGGGAAAACATTTCAGTACAGCAGTAGATCTTTAAAATACAAAAATGAGGGCAGAGCATTCTGTCAGATATAAAGAAACATAATAACTTTTTCTTACTGGTAAATGTATGGATAATTATTCAACTCTTATACCAAAGATTCATTTCAAATGTATGGACAAAAGAAGATTTATGCTCTTCGTTTAATAGTTTTAGTAATAGTTACCTTTTGTTGTTCTCATGCCCTGATGAGAAGACACACAAGTGAAGTGGTGTGTAATTTGTGGTGAAATTGTGCTAAACAATGACTGCAGCTTCTGAAACAATACAAGTTTCTCATTTATGATACCATGGACCTCAGCTCCTGTATCTATGGAAGGTTATTATTATTTTAATTTTATATCGAGAATTTAGATGGAGGTGACGATGTTCCCAACTGTGCTGCTCAACAATAGAGGTACGTTTCCAGAATGAGATTTTCACTCTGCAGCAGAGTGTGCGCTGATATGAAACTTCCTGGCAGATTAAAACTGTGTGCCCGACCGAGTCTCGAACTCGGGACCTTTGCCTTTCGCGGGCAAGTGCTCTACAACTGAGCTACCGAAGCACGACTCACGACCGGTACTCACAGCTTTACTTCTGCCAGTATCCGTCTCCTACCTTCCAAACTTTACAGAAGCTCTTCTGTTGGTAGAGCACTTGCCCGCGAAAGGCAAAGGTCCGGAGTTCGAGTCTCGGTCGGGCACACAGTTTTAATCTGCCAGGAAGTTTCATATCAGCGCACACTCCGCTGCAGAGTGAAAATCTCATTCTGGAAACATCCCCCACGCTGTGGCTAAGCCATGTCTCCACAGTATCCTTTCTTTCAGGAGTGCTAGTTCTGCATGTTTCGCAGAAGAGCTTCTGTAAAGTTTGGAAGGTAGGAGACGGATACTGGCAGAAGTAAAGCTGTGAGTACCGGTCGTGAGTCGTGCTTCGGTAGCTCAGTTGGTAGAGCACTTGCCCGTGAAAGGCAAAGGTCCCGAGTTCGAGTCTCGGTCGGGCACACAGTTTTAATCTGCCAGGAAGTTTCAATAGAGGTACGTGATTGTGTTCATCTCTTTCCCTTTGTGGCCGCCAATGTCAGTTTCAATATTTAGGTCATATTTGTCATGACATTCAGAACCTACAATCTTTCTTTTCACTTAATTAATAAGTCCAATTATTTTCTTTCTTAGATGAATTGTTTCACAATTAGTAATATACAGTAATTTCGACATAGTAATTGTATTGTAATTTTCAAGTAAATTATTATGTTGGAGTTCAGCTTCTGCAATGAGGAAAAGCACAAAATAAAATAAAAAGATGAATAAATGCATTTTAACCACAATTCTTTTTACCCAGCCCATGGGGAATGATAATACTTAGAACGTACGTGCCTCTATCTCAATTGTACATTTGCATACAACTGAATGTGTAGGGATGTAACTATACTTATGACCCATTGCCGTTACAGTATTAATTCTTATTTTGAACCAATCGCTCACAAATGGACGTGTCCTCTTATTTTGTGTAGTCAGTTGAGTGTGTTTCTTAGTACGACATTACTTAAAATATTCAGTGGCTTTGTTCCCACAATTGACCTTTTCCTGTCACAATGGCACTTCATGCAAAATATTTATTACACAACATTCATATGAACTCTCATTTCAAAATTACAATGCCAGCTGACTAAGCTTTTGACAATTTAACAGGGTGGTTACAATGGCGACTGAGTGCCATGACCTCTGTTTCAAATTTTTAGTTGGAATATTTAAATAATTTTTTCATCCATTAATGCAACTACAACCAACTGTTTCTGTTACGTGTTACACCAACTGCGTACCAGTTAAGAAAATTATTACCAAATTAGTCCATAAAATTTATAAATATTTATCATAAAAATTTGGAATAGAAGGAAGTATTGAAATATTAAATGTTAAACCTGCTACCAAGAAAACCAACCAGCAAAAGAAAATATACAAGGTAAGAGCAACAGCACTACAATGCTTTTGGCTGAATGTAAATGTGGGATCTGCTTACATTTAGTATGAGCTTCAATAGTAGAGAAGTTCGGCTGCATGCTGATTTATGGCTATTTACAGCTATGGTGAAATTAAGATCACCAACCAAAATGATGGATACTTCATTCAATAAGGAATCAGTTGCTCAATCTATGCCTAACACAGAAGTAGAAAACATTGCAGATACTGATAACACAGTTGCAGTGACTAGTGGTACTCAGTTGCAAGCAACAGACAATGATACGTCAACTTAGGAAATTGTTCCAGAATCCGCAAATGTACAAGATCCAGTAGAGCCAGACATTGTACAAATGTTTAAAGAAATGCAGACAGATTTTATGTCACAATTTGTAACTCAAATAACAGCTCAAATGAATTCACAGATAGGAAACATCACAACACAGATAGGAAATGTAACAACTCAGATAAGCAATGTCACTACACAGGTGAACAATGTCACAACACAGATATGGAGTGTAACTTCCTAGACAGTGATGTAAAAAACCTTACTGATACACACGTAACCTGACAACACAACTGACACAACTAAAAAGTGAGGTAGCAGATCAAGTAATAGATGTGGTACATGAAGATTTAAATTCCATGAATCAGAATATTGATAATGTGAAAACCACAGTTAAGGATGTGCCAGAACAGATACATAAGCTGACTGAAAATTTCAAAGCTATGAGTGTACAGCAAACCAAGCTAAATAAAAAATGCAGGAAGCTGTAAATCAAGTTGAGGACATGACAAAACAGCAGTTTGAGGACTTTTTAGAAGAAAAAGACACACACATAAACCATACTCTAAATAGACTTACAAAAAGCAATAAGTAACACAATGGAACAATTATACTTTACACAAAACACATCTGTAGTTAAGCTTCAGACTGACATAGATCAGATACAAAAAACTTTGACACAGGACTTACCAGGCTGGCAGAATCAAATAGTCAAGCAATTTAACAGGAAACTTAGTACAATGAAAGAACGAAACCAAGACACAGAAGAAGAGCTTTACAACATACCCACAGGTAAGAGCAATAGTGCAATTAGTGACTATCATACCCCAAATATATGTGTGCATTCACCAAATTATGAGATGTATGGTATCCTATGACACCGTGATGGAAATGCAGTGTGGCTAGGGTCTACCGTCAGGTAGACCATTCGCCTGGTGCAAGTTTTTGAAGAAGACACCACTTTGGCAACTTACGTGTTGATGGGGATGAAACAATGATGAATGATTAGAAGGACAACACAACACACAGTTCCTGAGTGGAGAAAATCTCCGACGCACCTGGGTATCGAACCCGGGCAGTTAGGTACAACATTCTGTCACGCTGACTGCTCAGCTACCAGGGGATGACGACACTGTGATGAAAGAAAGAAACAGTGGATAGCTGAACCCACTTTGATCATCAGTTTTATTAGAAGAGAGTCTTATAAAAACTGGCAATTTCAAGTGTTTATACCTGAAAAGAAGTCTGTGCATCTGATAATTTTTATAAAGTCATTCAAAAATGTAGTGCCTAAAATGTGGTCAGAACAGCGAAAGATACAATATGTTATGGGTTATATCCATGGCAATGAAGCATTATGGGTGAAGGAAACATCAGAAACTTGTCAGACATTAGAACAGTTTGAAAATGCATTTCTTTCAAAGTACAGGTCACATGGCGTGCAATAGAGATTAAGAAAAGCCCTATTCAACCCTGAACAATATAATCCAAAAGCTGGATCATTGCAAAAGTATTATGAGAAAAACTGAAATAAGACGAGGTTCTGGGACAAGCCAGTGACACACACTGATGTCCTACATATTCTGAAAGCTAAACTACTGCTTAATATTTGGGAAAAGCTAGTACAAGTACCCGAGAGAAATTTGGAGTATTTTTTATCTGCCTTGGACTCTATTGACTTAATTAATGAAGATGCAAGACAGAGCCACACCAACCAAAATAATTTCTGTAGCAGTCGTGGCAACAAGCCTCCACAGCACCAGCCGCAGTATGGCATCAACAATGTAGTGTGCGTGGGTGAGTCACGACTGGCGTTTTTTGATCCCGCCATAGCAGTGCGTATGCCAAGCCCAAGTTCAGGAGGCGATTTTAGCAATAACTATTACCAAAATTTTAACCTAGGGTATAAAAGGAAAAGAAAAAATTGTAGCAGAAACTGCTCTGCCTACTTCAGTAACCATAAATGAAATTGAAATATAAATGATAACAGGAGTCAGTGGGGTAATGCTTACAGTAATTTACAGCCTAAATTTAGCAACAACAACATGGTTGACCCACAAAATGTGCAGTGGTAATACCTGATTAGTAATCAACCCCATCTGTCCCAAGCACAAAGTAACTTTACACCTACAAATGCATGGCAGAATCATAATCAGAATGCGCAACAGAGAAACAATACAGCAGGAGTGAATATTATAGAAGTGACAAATGAAACACCTGCAGACAGTAATAATGGGGTGTTAAACCAAATGTGGCCCCATTATGCTGCCCAATTTTGGCCTGGATAGCCATGGGGGTGATCCATGCTACCATGATAATAATTTGCTAAGGTATCAAGACAACTTATAGATTTTGATGAAAAACTGAGACAGGTATTGATCTCTATTACAGATCAAGCTCAACACTGTAAGAAACACTTTGGCAAACAGCTACATGGTGTTGCCAGATTTGTGGTTGGAGAAAAAGCATTACTCAAGATCCATGTGAAATCTTCTCTGTTGGCAAGAAAAATGCTAAGTGGAAAATAATGTATACTGGCCCATACATTATTGTACATATTCCACGGGACAGATGTTTGGTAAACTCAAAAAAATGTTTAAATGTGTGTGAAATCTTATGGGACTTACCTGCTAAGGACATCAGTCCCTAAGCTTACACATTACATAACCTAAATTATCTTAAGGACAATGACACACACCCATGCCCGAGGGAGGACTTGAACCTCCGCCAGGACCAGCCAATGGTAAAATCAATGGACTCTGTGCATACACAGACTTGAGGAAATTATACCATGTCTATGTATCACACTTCATACCTATCTATGCACACAAGTGAAATAAGTAACTTATGGTAAAAACAAGGAATATGATTACTGTACAGTAAGCATATTTTATGCAGCTACGTCAATCAGTTGTTTGTAGGTAATGCCTTCAAAGGAGAAGTAATTGTGGGTGAGGATGTAGTTGGTCATGGTGACTAGGAAGGAGGTTGGTGGTTTGGAATCCATCGGGCCTTGGGAAAGGTAGTGTTCAATAACGGTAAGGCCATGAGCATTTGGACAGGAACTGTGGAGAGTCAGTGGAGAAATTGGTTGGTATCTTTTATATAAGAGGGTAGGTTCTGGGTAATAGGTTGAAGGTGTTGGTCTATGAGAGCAGAGATTCTCTCAGTGGGGGCACAGTAACTGGCCACAATGGACCATCCTGGGTGGTTAGGTTCATGGACTTTAGGAAGCATGTAGAAGGTAGGAGTGTGAGGAGTGGCTAGGGTGAGTAGAGAGATGGTTTCTGGGGAGAGGTTTGGGATGGGCCTAAGGATTTGAGTAGTCACAGGAGATCCTGCTTGATTACTGCAATGATTTGATTTTTGCCTCATGACTTTTCTTCAATCCTAATCCAGTGCTAGTCTCCTTTGTTACTATTTTATTTTGCATGACTAAGCTTAATGTTCATCCTTTTTCTCTTCTTTCCTATGTTTCTCTTGTTGCCTTACCAACTGCACTGCAAGCTCTACTTATGATCCACACTGTATCAACTGTCTCGGCCACGCACAACAGATGGCTACAAAACTACATTGATTGTTGGTGCAGCATTTTATGTCCCACATTACTTCCACCGATATGATTAATCCTATACTTTCAAATTGATCACTCTCCCTGCCCCATTTCATGCATTTTTGAGTGTTTGCTCCCACACCTTTCCAGTGCCACAAGATATTGTATCTCATCTATGAACACCATCCCACCCCCAACACTTTCCCCATTCTATCCAAGTTCGCACCCACTAATTTGACCACCCAGTCCCATCCTTCTTCATGCTTATCCACCCTCAGGCCTTCTAACCACAATAATATATGTATTTTTATTAGTTATTTTGTACTGTGATCCTTGTGACTTCCCGCCAATTTTAGCGAGTTTTGTCATTTCGCTATCATCGACTCCCTCAGATTTCATCTTGTTGTTACTGTGATCCTTGCACCTTTTCGCCAATTTTAGTGAGTTTTCTCATTTCGCTATCGTCGACTACCTCAGAACTCATCTTGTTTCCCTCTTTTCCATCCATTTCATCCCTTTCATATATTTTCACACGTAGTTTGGTGTATTTTTGCAATATTTTTCATATGTTATTCTACATTACTTACGTAATTTTCTGCATTTTTTCACAACCATGGATCCTTGCTCCTTCCAGCTGCATCAATACAGAAAAGTCTCCTTATCCCTAGCTAGAACCTAGTGCCACATACTGTTCCTGCATTGTTGCTAGGCTCGTAGAATCCCTCATAATGGCCTTACCATCAAATTACCCATCTCCGGCTGCCACCTCTCCTTTCACAATTATCTCCACTTGTTAAAATTTGGCCAATACTTAGCCCTCACCAACATAGTCCTGCAAAACCATATCAGCCAAGCCTAAACCTCCTTGCAGTACCTTCTCTCCATTTGCAAGGTTCTCCTGCTATGCAGTCCCAAATTCCTGGAACCCGTAACACACACTGAAAGTCTTGCTCTGTAAGGACTTGAGCAACATGCACGACATCACCTCAGAAAGCTTCCTACTCCCACCTTGGAGTGCCACTGCCTATCACGTTCCACATCACCTGACACGTTCCACATCATTACGAAGTGTCGTATTCATGATCTATGGAACAAGTATTAATCTAATCTAATCTAATCCTGTACAACAACCTCCAAACCTTCTCTCCCCAGGCCCCCTCATAGCTGACAAACCCTGTGTCGCAGACCTACTACACCTACTCCGCCCTCCAAAACTCCCTCTCCCACCTCACACATAATCCAGAACCTAAATAATCTACAACACAGTCATGAACCTTTCCTCCAGAAGCCTTAGCCCCACAAAAATAACAGTCCTTCTCAAAGGCCTCACCTGTTGCACCACTCCCAAGTTCAATCATATAGGACTTGTTAAAGACCTTCTCTCCTTCTCCCAGTCCACATAGTGGAAAAACTTTTTCACCACCAACCCTACCAGTCAGACTCAACCGATGACCAATATCGAACCTTGCCTAACTCAGTTCACTCATCCATCAAACCGTGATCCACTTCCACTGCCCCCAAACCACACGCTGTTAACTTTCCAGAGTTTCTTAACCTCAGACCTTGCCTCACCATCATTCCCCAAATCCCTCAACATGCAGAATAACCTTATGTATACAGAAAGAACTGCAGTCCACCATCTAAACACTGATCCTGACATTATAATCCAACCTATGGACAAAATCTCCATCACTGTTGTTATGAACCGCAAAGATTACCTGGCAGAAGGGCTCCACCAGCTGTCAGATACTTCCACCTACAAACCTTGCCCCAGTGACCCCATTCCAGTAATCCAGCAGAATATCCAGTCACTACTCAACTCCTTAGGCCCATCTCAGAACCTCTCCCCAAGTCCTGTCTGCTCATCCCTATCACTCCCTGCACCCTACCGTCTACATGCTTCCTAAAGTACATTAACCAAACCACCCACGATGCTCCATTGTGGCCAGTTACTGTGCCACCACTGACAGAATCTCTGCTCTCATCGACCAACATGTTCAACCTATTACCCAGAACCTATCTTCCTATGTAAAAGACATCAACCAATTCCTCCATCGACTTTCCACAGTTCCTGTCCATTTACCAAATGGTGCCCTGCTCGTCACTATTGATGCTACCTCCCTGTGCACTAACATTCCTAATGCCCATGGCCTTACCACTAATGAACACTACCTTACCCAACACCCAACTGATTCCAAACTGACAACCTCCTTCCTAGTCGCTGTGACCAACTATATCCTCACGCACAATTACTTCTTCTCTGAAGGCATTACCTGCAAATAAATCTGGGTTACAGCTGTGGGCACCTACTTGCCAACCTATTCATGGACCATCTAGAGGAATCCTTCCTAAATATCCAGAATCCTAAGCCCCTCATCTGGTTCAGATTCATTATCTTTGCTATCTGGATTGAAGGTGAAGAGTGAGGACACCCTATGGACATTCCTCCAGAACCTCAATAACTTCTCCCCCATTTGCTTCACCCTGTCCTACTCAACCCTACAAGCCACCTTCCTAGATGTTGACCTCTACTGCGAAGATGGCCACATCAGTACCTCGATCCATGTCAAACCTACTAACCAACAGCAATACCTCCACTTTGACAGCTGCCACCCATCCCATACCAAGAAGTCCCTTCCACACAGCCCAATCACCCATGGTCATCACATCTGCAGTGGTGAGTAGCCCCTCTTGAAATCACTGAAGCCTTCACTGCCCGTAATTATCCTCCAAACCTTGTACAAAAACAACTCTCCTGTGACTTATCTTTACAGTCAATTTTAATTGAACTTGACTGGAGGCTGCATATTAATCAATAAGAAGAGGTACAATCAAAAGGCAGAAGGCCTTATCTTAAAACAGTTCATGCAAAATTTGGCTGAAGGCCCCCTTACAAAGGCGCAACTTGCCTCAAGGCAAGGCAACGCTTTCAAGCTTCTGCAGTAATAGGGTGTGGTCTACGATGTCAAAAGCCTTAGACATATCAAGGCATATGCCAGTTACTTTTTGTCAACTATCAATTTTTTCGAGTACTTCACCCAGAAATTCATATATTGCTGTTTCTGTTGATCGGCCTTTCCGGAAGTCATGTTGGGTTGTGGATAATATTTTGCACTTTTCTAGAAAATCTAGCAACCTCTTATGAAAAAAATTTTCTAGTATTTTCGATAATGTAGATAGCAAGGCAATAGGTCTATAATTGGCTATGTCTTCTTTCTTACCCTTTTTGAATAGTGGTTTCAGTTTCACTGTCTTTAAGCAGGAAGGAAAGACTCCATTTGTTAATGAACTGTTGAAAATGTGGGCTAATGGTACTGCAATGAGGTCACCCACATGGAGAGCAACAACACAATGATGAAAATACACAGCCAAAAATTATGTCAACCACCAGGGCAGATAACCGGAACATGGTATTGCAATGAGGTCACCCACATGGAGAGCAACAACACAATGGCGAAAATACACAGCCGAAAATTATGTCAACCACAAGGGCAGATAACCGGAATGTCAATGCCACAAGGCAGAAGATACCACTAGTCAACTTCAATAACAGAGAACAAATTAAGTTAAGCTCCACAGGAAGATGGCTGGACTCTTAGCCAACTTGAATACACACACGTTGTTGCTCGCGGGAATGCCCCAAAAATGACAATCAGAATCAAATGGAGAAATGTAAACAGTTGAGTTTCAATAATAGGTTAAGTGAGGACTCAACTTTCATGTCCAAGATCAGTGGGCAATGAACTTCATAGTGCTTGCAAGCAGCACCTCACACTCCAACCACACGTGCGCACCGCCAGCGGCCCTGATCAGAGTATGCATGACAGAGATTTCCTTGCTGTTCCACACTTACCAACTAACTGCCCAGGCCTGGAAACAGTGAAAGGACCAAACATATGTTGGCCCATGAGATGATCAACTGAACAACCAACCAACAGTCGTCCCGCTCCAATCTCCCCCTGCTGGACAGTTCAGGTGTGTCACCAGCAGTTTGCAAGCACTGGCTGTCTGCATCTCACCGGCACCTCATCCCTGACTGCACTGCCGCTGCATCCCGACTGCACTGCTGGTCCATCTCCAACTGACTCTCAGACACACGACGACACAGAAATACTATCAGTCACTCCAGAGATGGTATGGCAGTGCTCTTACCGATACACGCTGCTGCTGCCGCTCATGGACAAGTAAGGCAGGAAGTTAGTGATGCCAGTAAATGGAATATGTAAACAAGGCGGTAGTACTGTAATAGAAGGTGACAAACAATAAATGGCATGTACATGAGCCATGCACGGCTCATCCAGCTTTTCTGAATTGCACAAATGGGAACTTTCCGTGCAATACATCCCACATACCCATTCCCTCCAGGCCTCAGCCTCCATTAGCGGCTGTCCTCACCCATGCAGCCCCTTCCCTGCTCCCATTCCAGCTCTACACAGCTGTCAGTCCACCACCACATCCAGTCTTTTTTTATTTATCTTATTTTATTATTTATTTCTCTCTATTTCTCTCTTTTACCGCTATTTGCCTCACCCCCCTTCTCCCCATCTCTCCCCTGCCTGCCCACCAATGTGCCGCACTTCACTGTCTGCATCCCCACCATACTATCCCTCTGCCTCCCCACCCCAGCCTCCGACTTTTCCCCATCCAGTTGCCACTTCCATCATGCACCAGTGCTGCTGCTCACAGTGTGGTTCCAGTTGCCTGAGACTGCGTTCATGTGTATGAGTTGTGTTTGCATGAGTGTGTGTGCATATGTGTGTCTATTGTTTACAAAGGCCATTGGCCTAAAGCTTCAGTGTGAAAATCTTTTTGTTGTACCTCTCTGCAACTCAGTATCTCTGCTATATGGCGAGTAGCTAATTTTCTTCTCATAATATTGTTCTCTTATGCCCTGCGAGATGTAAGATAGTATCGCGATTGTGAATTGTATTACTAGAGGCACATATTTTCAGAGAGTGCATTCAACTACCAACTTGAGTAATGAAATATTTTGAAAGATGATGTGGCAGCAAATAATGAACATAGGCATACTAAAACCTAGCCAGTGGTCTCATGAGCTACAATGTTTTGAATATTAAAAATGAATGGAATAGTATGTAGTCACACAGTGACAGTGAGTTATTCAGTGAGAGTGATTTATTCAGTGCCATGTCAGTTACATGCGTAGAGGCAAGTGAGAACAAGTTTTATATTATGAGCCTCCTACTTCAAAATAAATGGGACTTGGTGGATTGAGGAAGCCTGCTACAGTATGGGTGTTTGTGCCATAGGACAGTGTGCCGTTGGCACAATAAATAATAAATTGGAGTACTTATTTCCATGCAGTGAATGTAGGAAATGCCCTGTGGTCCCTTCTCACAGCCAAGATGTACGACGAGTTGAAGCAGGTGTTTTAGTTTTGTAAATGCTGCAAACGCTGCAGAAAACACTTCATAAAGATGTATTGATTGGTACGCTTGGCATTGCTACCCAGTGGTAGGTGCATGGCTACTGGACTCCAAACGGTGCTTAGCATGCTGCCTGACTAATTATTGCGTGTGTGGTTACTTGTAACTGATGCATTATTGACTGATGGTGTAATGCAGGAGACAATTTGAATGGAAAGCAAAATTTACCTTCAAATGGGCACTCATCATACTGTAAAGAGATGTAGAGACACAATTTCCTGATCCATGATCTATGTCCCACGTCATGAAATAAAAATGACACCCATTTTCATTGAACTTAAGGCAGAACAGCACCTATGTTTATGTTTATGTATATGTTAGTGTTAAGTTAGACTAAGTACTAATTTCTCTGAATTTAATTTGTTACATGTTTATCTTTCCCATGATGAGACAACTGTAAAACCCAGAAAGGAAATATATTGGGACCTTATCAGATAGATCTTGGTATAAAAGAGGGAGGCAGTGGAGAGCATAAACAACTATGAGCAAGAATTTGTCACATTTACCACTTCAGATACCCTTGCTAACTCGAAAGCCTGGATCGGCACACCAAAACATATGACAGTCTTGTGATTTTTTTTTTATTTTCAGAAAAAATATAATTGTGGAATCATATAAAAGACTTGTAAAATGTTATTTTCCTATCAACTTGCTACTCAAAATGTTATTTGCATGCAGGAACAATGATGCTACAAACCAGTCATAAAGAACTGAACTATGGACTTGTATAAAATGTAATGTAATATTCATCTATTTGATGTAAAGGAATTTTGTGTACAGTATGTAAGTTAATGTATATTTTGGTACCCTAGCGTATATGTTTTGTTTTCATTACTAAAAAACCATAAATGAACAGCATACCAGAGAAACGAATGTTACAACAAGTGTTTAGCTAAGTGCCAGGGCTGGCTCCAGAACAATGAAAGCAAGGTGGTGAAGAGAAATCCCTTAAAAGACACAAACAGTGCAATTCAAGTATATGTGTAAAGGAGTGAAAGAACTACCAATGAGTAAAGTGGTTGGGCTCATTGCCCGGAATTTGACATTACTTTGGACAATTCGCCCAAGACGGTGATGTACGGAAACTTAATAATTTTTCTTATTGATAAACATACAGATAATTATTCGACTCTCATACTAAAGATTCATCTGAAAAGTATTTAATACTGGTGGACAAAAGAATATTTGTGTTCTTCATTTATTAGTTTTAGTAATAGTTATCTTTTGTTGTCCTCATGCCCTTGTGAGAAGACACACAAGCAAAGTTCTGTGTAATTTCTAGTGAAATTGTGGTAAACAATGAAAGCAGCTTCTGAAACAATACAACTTTCTCATTTATGATACCATGGATCTTAGCTCCTGTAACTCTTGAAGGTTATTATTATTTTAATTCTGTATGGAGAATTTAGATGTAGGAAATGATCTTCACGTATGCACTGCTCAACAGTAGGGGTACGTGAATGTGTTCATCTCTTTCCCTTTGTTGCCACCAATTTCAATATTTATGTCACATTTGCTGTGATATTCAGAATCTGCACTCTCACCCAGGCCACAGGGAATGAAAACTTAAAATGTAAGTGCCTCTATCCCAATCACATGTTCGCATACAACTGAGTGTGTACCAATGTAACTATACTTATGACCCATTCCCTTTACAGTATCAATTCTTATTTTGAACTACTCATTTGTGAATGTATGTGCTCTCTTATTTTGTTTAGTCAGTCTGGTGTACTCCATAATAATGTTACTTATAATATTCAGTGGCTTAGTTTACACAACTGATCTTTGTCTCTGTCGCAATGGCATTTCACACCAAACATTTATTATGCAACATTCATATGAACTCTCATTTCAAAATTATGGCACTGGCCGACTAAGGTTTTAACAATTTAAAGGACAGTTACACAGTAAAAGATTATTTTCAGCATTAGTTATATGAACTCTAGAGGTTTGACAAGTTTATTCTGGAAGCTATTTCTGTGTTTATCATCTGAAGTGTAGGACAAGGGAAAGCATTGAACAAAAGCCAAATGAGAACTGAAGTTATGCTTTTATAATTTTTGGAAATGGAAATGAAGTCCTATGCTTCTTGACAGAGCATAGGGGAACAATGTGGGAGAATTTGTAGCCTAGTACAAACATAAACAGATGAACTGTTACTTGCAACTAGGTATATATAGAGGGCGGGACAGTAATATTTATTGAAAATAGTTACCTTACATAAACTTTTTATCTAAGTTTTTATTTCTGTGGCTGAAATGTGTAATACATGTATACACTGCACACTACAAAGTAAAGAACAATTAGTTAAACCTGGTAATCAGTTGTATGTTAGCTAAGTGCATTCTCTGGTCACACTTGTGCTTTATAACTGATACTAAATTGAATCGATCATTTATTGAAAGGAAGATGTACAGGCTATGCAATAACTATACTCATACTGTAAATATTAATATGTAAGCAAAATGAAATATAGCATTTCTACTTGATAAACCAATCAGAAGCCACTGCAAGGTGTTACTGGACGGATATTTAATTTGGTATGTAAATATTTATATGTTTGCTAGTCTCTTACTTATCTATTTAATATGAGTTTATATGAAGTCTAATTTGAAATAGAGATTTGTTATGTAAGGGTATCTGACATAATTTAATCAGCATGATCCATTATTCGTTAAATGATGTGAGACTATGAGCTATGTGAGTTTATGGAGAGCAGGAGTTTAGATTTTTGCCACATGTGATTTCAGAGGCATGTGTTTATTTCATGATCGTGGTCTGTGTTGTTTGGATTTTGTTTGTTCTCTGCTCTTTGTGGGTCTGTACATAGAATAGAATTATTTTAAGGGTACATGGTAACATGACAGTAATCTAGGTAACAGTATTCAATCTGTGAAACATGAAAAGAGGGCAGTAAAGAATTTTATAAACATTGAACCATGAGCAGTGCATTGTAACAACCACACTACTGACACTGTATGCTTGTTAAGTATGCCACTTGTAAGAAAGAGAAATGTAAAACTATGTTAATTAATTTGTACAAGAAATAAATGTGATCCAGGGAACTAACAGGCTTATGCGGGTAACAAAAAAGGACTCATTTATTTGTGAGTGTTCTTATAAGTGAAGAATGCGACATGAACTTGTGGACATTGGTCGCAATAGGACACTTCAATAAGTGACATTGTGAATCCAAAATGCATAAAGTAAGTAAGTGTTATGCAAAGTGGGCAGCTATATGTCAAATTCACCACTATGAAGTGGCAGTGAGAATTCCGGTGCACAAGACTTGTCATCAATGTTACATGCTCGCTGACACATGTATCCACATGCAAAAGTGATTCAGTGGACTTATAAAAGATATTACTACACTGATGAGGTAATGGACAAGTAAAAAACTGCCTCATCAATAAAGAAGCACTGTGTGAAAATGTATTTAATTGATGCCACAAACAAACTTTGCCAATATACATTGAGTGAACATTTTTTATCTAACTATTTTAAGCAGTGACTACAAAGACATTCTTGAAACACATGTGGTGAACACTAAAAAGCATAAATGAGTACTGTCTATTGATGAACTTTGCAGAGAAGAACTAGACTCACTTAGTTTGTAAATACCCCATGATCTATGGACTGGTGTCAACTACAAACTAGTGAAAAATAAAATTCCTGAAAGATAGACCTGGATCACCAGAATAATACAGAAGGGAGACAATAGTGAAAGCAAACTCTGTTGTATTCATCACTTTTTTTCCTTATGGTAGCTCTGTGATATTTAAGTAATTTTTGTAGAGCTGATACTGCTAGGCTTTGCTTTTCATGTACCAATGGCCGCAGTTGGTTGCCATATGTGAAGCAAGCAGGAGTGGGGGCTTGGCCAGCCACCAGAGTCATTCGTACGCATTCCAGCTATGATGGGCATCAGTTTCCTCAAACTGCCACCAGGGATCACTGCACGAGCTGACAGGCCCGCATCCTTCTCAACAGAATGCCAAATTGAGAAAGTGTTGTGATGTATCAATCAGATGCACCATGCGTGTTCCATAGTTACAGACAAGTCCGTCAAGATTCTTATAATAAAAAATCAGGAAAAAAAAGTAAAAAAAAAGATAACAAACTCAAAAACAACTTACGTCTGTAAATTTATATTTCTTCATACTTACTGAATGCTTATGAACATTTTCTATAAAGACAAACGTATATAAAAAAACTTTAAAAAACAGGTACACAGAGACAGTGAAGTGTAAAGTGTAGGTACTCTCTAAAAGAAGTGCAAAGTGGACAGTGTATTTTGTTAATGATTCTACCAGAATATGAATTTACTCCTCTGTAACAGAATGTCTACTAATCTTATCACAGTTAAATCATTGCTCTGTATTTCTAGAGACAAAATAAGAAAGAAGTGTTCAAATAGGCGATGAAATGTTGCTTTCTGAATTATTAATAGAATATGCCCCAAATATTTAATTAATGCTAAAAGACATTAAGAACAAATAAATCAGTGAGGCAAGTAGGAAATGCTATGATTTAATATAGTGAATGTATTTTTGTGCTGTTCTAATAAAGAATGTTTCGGGGAAATGTTTACATGTGGAAAAAAAAGCATTGTACAGGCAGTTGCTGTAATTAGTTTAGGACTATATAAAAGCAGGAGCTGGGATTTCTCTCTCTCTCACTCTCTCTCGTTTTTTATATATATATATATATATATATATATATATATATATATATATATATATATATATAGATAGAAACTTCCACATGGGAAAAATATATTAAAACAAAGAATCCAAGACTTACCTAGCGGGAAAGCGCCAGTAGACAGGCACAATAAAATAACACACAAACACACACACACAAAATTTCTAGCTTTCGCAACCAACGGTTGCTTCTTCAGGAAAGAGGGAAGGAGAGGGAAAGACGAAAGTATGTGGAAGTTCCTTTCTATTTTATATATATATAAAAGTACCAAGAAACTTCCACATGGGAAAAATATATTAAAAACAAAGATTCCAAGACTTACCGAGTGGGAAAGTGCTGGTAGATAGGCGCAATGAATAAAACACACAAACACACACAGAGAAAAACACTGGCGGCTGCTTCGTCAGGAAGGAGGGAAGGAAAATGAAAGATGAAAAGATGTGGGTTTTAAGGGAGAGGGTAAGGAGTCATTCCAATCCCGGGAGCAGAAAGACTTACCTTAGGGGGAAAAAAGAATAGGTATATACTCGTGCACACACACACACACACACACACACACACACACACACACACATGCATATCCATCCATACATCAATGAATCTATGGATGGATATGCGTGTGTGTGTGTGTGTGTGTGTGTGTGTGTGTGTGTGTGTGTGTGTGTGTGTGTGCGAGACTTATATCACTACTGCCTGCACAAAAGAAAGGTTTATTAATGATATTCAAGGAATGAAGTTATAATGTGTCCTGTCAGTCTAAAGGATAACAGACAAGACACGGAGATCTGAGCAAGAATGCTCTTCGGTTCCTTTCTGAAACAAAAAGCTTATTACCTTGGATTGAAATCAGCCTCAGGCTGACTGCCGCTATATCTTTGAAATATTATTTATGAAATAATAATTATGTTTCACAAAATTAATACACATAAGTTATTTAGATCTGAATCAATGTACAGATAAGTGCACATTTTTGTGTTTTCTTTGGTTTCTGCAACGTTAAATTTACATAAAATTATGTGCATCTGTCCATGTATTGCTTAAAGCTATACTGCAGCAAACAGGAGAGGGTTTAATCAGACTCCTATACAGATTGTTGTATTGACATTCTTGAGGAAGCATATCCAGGATACATAATGGAATGTTACACTCTCTGACAAAATTCTACCACTAGAGTGGGTAGTGGGGTATCTAGATGTGACCTTGGATGCAATACTGCCATGAAGTCTTCAGATAAATAATATATGTTCCAAAGAAAAATATGCTTTTATACTAAAAGGGCAAGTGGTAAGACATGGGGTTATATCCCAAGAACTACACTCCTGGAAATTGAAATAAGAACACTGTGAATTCATTGTCCCAGGAAGGGGAAACTTTATTGACACATTCCTGGGGTCAGATACATCACACGATCACACTGACAGAACCACAGGCACATAGACACAGGCAACAGAGCATGCACAATGTCGGCACTAGTACAGTGTATATCCACCTTTCGCAGCAAAGCAGGCTGCTATTCTCCCATGGAGACGATCGTAGAGATGCTGGATGTAGTCCTGTGGAACGGCTTGCCATGCCATTTCCACCTGGCGCCTCAGTTGGGCCATCGTTCGTGCTGGACGTGCAGACCGCGTGAGATGACGCTTCATCCAGTCCCAAACATGCTCAATGGGGGACAGATCCGGAGATCTTGCTGGCCAGGGTAGTTGACTTGCACCTTCTAGAGCACGTTGGGTGGCACGGGATACATGCAGACGTGCATTGTCCTGTTGGAACAGCAAGTTCCCTTGCCGGTCTAGGAATGGTAGAACGATGGGTTCGATGATGGTTTGGATGTACCGTGCACTATTCAGTGTCCCCTCGACGATCACCAGAGGTGTACGGCCAGTGTAGGAGATCGCTCCCCACACCATGACGCCGGGTGTTATCCCTGTGTGCCTCGGTCGTATGCAGTCCTGATTGTGGCGCTCACCTGCACGGCGCCAAACACGCATACGACCATCATTGGCACCAAGGCAGAAGCGACTCTCATCGCTGAAGACGACACATCTCCATTCGTCCCTCCATTCACACCTGTCGCGACACCACTGGAGGCGGGCTGCACGATGTTGGGGCATGAGCGGAAGACGATCTAACGGTGTGCGGGACCGTAGTCCAGCTTCATGGAGACGGTTGCGAATGGTCCTCGCCGATACCCCAGGAGCAACAGTGTCCCTAATTTGCTGGGAAGTCTCGGTGCGGTCCCCTATGGCACTGCGTAGGATCCTACGGTCTTGGCGTGCATCCGTGCGCCGCTGCGATCCGGTCCCAGGTCGATGGGCACGTGCACCTTCCGCTGACCACTGGCGACAACATCGATGTACTGTGGAGATCTCACGCCCCACGTGTTGAGCAATTCGGCGGTACGTCCACCCGGCCTCCCGCATGCCCACTATACGCCCTCGCTCAAAGTCCGTCAACTGCACATACGGTTCACGTCCACGCTGTCGCGGCATGCTACCAGTGTTAAAGACTGCGATGGAGCTCCGTATGCCACGGCAAACTGGCTGACACTGACGGCGGCGGTGCACAAATGCTGCGCAGCTAGCGCCATTCGACGGCCAACACCGCGGTTCCTGGTGTGTCCGCTGTGCCGTGCGTGTGATCATTGCTTGTACAGCCCTCTCGCAGTGTCCAGAGCAAGTATGGTGGGTCTGACACACCGGTGTCAATGTGTTCTTTTTTCCATTTCCAGGAGTGTATGTACTGAGTAACACCTCAGCAATAAGACGTATGACAATTTATAGAGCTACAGCATGGTGGAATCAAGTAGAATAAAAGATGGGTGCTAAGGAGCTTGGGAAGTTGTGACTGCCTGCTTAGCCATAACAGGCCAAATTAGCAGCACATCCACTGCTGGGATGTAGACCACAGTGGAAATTCCACCATTACACTTTTGGTGTGCAATACAGGCAGCAGCAGTGGTGTATACGTTAAAAACTGGAAATAAATTGAAAGCTTTAGGGTGTGCAGAATCACACACTAATTTAATGAATGTGATAAATATAGCAATGGGTGGTAAAATGCTGGCTGACAACACAGTAACTTCAAACTGCTTCAACAAAACTTTCAAGGTAACAATTGGAAGTAGGAGGAAGTGGAAGAATGAATCAAAATCTATTAGGGGCACAATCTTATTACTGCTAGGTTGAAAGCAGACAACAGTGCTGGGGGCACAGTATACAGGGTACAGCCTAGACTAGACCAATTTCTCAAGGGAAGCTGACAACAGTATTTCAGGCAGAAATATTTGCTATCAGAATGCATGAGAACCTGTGTAGGTGCCACAAGGATTGTGGCATGTACATTCATTCAGATAGCTAAGCAGTCCAGAAATCTCTGTCACCCACTGAAATGAGATCAAAGACTGTTGGAGAATGCAATGAAGCCATTGTGAGGTTAGGGAAAGTAACAGGTCTGTCAGTCAACAGATGAGGTGGGCCTGTACACTTTCATGCTGTACATGTCTCTTCACGTTTTCACCTCACTATCTCGTTGGAAACAGTGGACCAAGGGATGTTTAGGAGTGTGGAAATCTCATGTATAGATGTATGACACAAGTGACACCCAATCACCTGGTCTCATTCGAAGTCCGTAATTTTGACAGAGTGCCCCATTCTGTTCTCTCATAATGTCCAATGACCATTATGGTCACTGATATGGAGTACCTGGCACAATTTGGCAACACAGTGCACCTAATATGAAAAATGTGTGTTTTTGGAAGTGTCTGGGTACTTTTGATCACATAGTGTACGTAACTGGATGAGTGCGTAGTATGTGAAACATTGGACTAAGATCCAAAAACAAAAACCTGGCAAGCTAATGATGCCAAAGCTAGGTTTCAAGAGAAATTCTACAATACTGGGCTTGAGCAGGAGACAGATTAAACTCATGGCAGTAAAATGACTGACCATGAGTACTTTAAAAAACACCTGTACATGGTGGGTAGAGAGAATTAAGACACCAAATGTAGACTATGTAGTGAGTGAGATGAAATCTTGCCTAATTTAATCTTCCAATGCAGATCCAAGAGACACTGAATATGTGGATTATTAATTCTTGAAGTTTATGTGTCTAATAAAGAGCTAGTAAAAGCTCTCCTAGTACTCTTTAAGGGTAATGGCTGGCTTTACTCGAATGTCAGGGAAAGAAACTGCACGATAAATTCAGTTTTGATGGGGGCAATAGTGGGCTAAGGCCACTATCATTTTGTCTCCCAACACAAATGAAATTAAACAATGCATTTTTCTAAATTTAAAATAATCTTTCACATTTCCCAATCCACTGGAAAGGAATGTTTTTAGGCTCAATGGAATGCAATAGAACTGCAATTTGCCCTGCATTCAGTATGAATCTAATGTAGTACACAAGTTAAATTTTCTCTTTTCATCCAGGGGAATTTTTAGGTACACATCTGCCAAACCACTGTCTTCTACGTCAGTCCATAAACTCCTCAGTACATTGTAATGGGAAAGAATCAGTAACTATCTGGTATTAACTGTTGACTTAAATTCTGCACAGACTGAGATTCCGTACTTGATTTTCTAGTGATAACCAGAAGAGATATGGTGTTGTGCTAAATACTGGGAAACACCATAACCATGAAAAATTATGGAGAAGACAATGAACACCCCCAGGTGGCACTGTTGCTGCCACCAACTGTGATTGCAGACAAACTGTTTACAACACATACCAAAGAAAACACTGAATTTGAATATTTATTGTGTATACAAATTTTATACTCATAAAGTACTATAAACAAAAAGAAAATACATCTGATTCCAATCAATTTATGCTTCATTTGCAGTTTTCATTAAAGGCAGAAATTTATAAATACAGAATGAAACATTTTAGCAGCAGATGCAGAAGAAACAATGGCCAAACAACTAAACATATCAAGCAGTAACTTCATTGACTTTACTAAACTCCCAGTAATAATTACCAAGGACACAATACATCCAATACTTTAATAATAACATAATGAAATAAGTCTAAATCAAACAGTGAAAAATCCAGGATGGATTAACAACAATATTATGAAAAGGATAATTGCTACTCAACATATAGTTCAGATGCTGAGTTGCAGATAAGCACAAGAAGAAGGCTGTCAAACAACACTTGTGGGCAAACAGGTCTTCATCAGAACCAAACAACATACATACACTCACTCACACAAACATAGCACACACACACACACACACACACACACACACACACACACATGAAGACAGTCTCTGACTGCCAAGGCAAGAGACTGTGAGCACGTGTTTGTGCATAGCGTTTCCATTTGTGGGTTTGTGATGTTGTCTGTTTTGCTGAGAGCTTCATTTGACAGTATTTTTGTTGGACTTATCTGCAACTCAGCATCTCCACTGTACGCTGAGTATCAACTATCATTTCATAATATTGTCTGTAATGAAACAAGTCTTTCACTGTGAAGCTGTTACATGAGGCTGGTAGCATTGTACTCTTAAGACTCCCAAGAAAATGAATCTGTTTCTGGAGTCTCAGCCACCACTAAATAAATGAAATCATCATGTAGTATGAAATTCAACTATCCAATCTGTCAGCATGAAATTTTGTAAAGTAAGTTTACATGATGCATGCACCAACTATCAATTTATGTAACTTACCACGTCCAGCATGCAGTTGCTGAGGATTAATATTTGCTTTTTCCCATTTTTTTCATTTCTTTCTGAAATTCATTAATTCTTGGTTTTTCCTCCCTTTACCTGACAGTTTATTGTTACTAACATCTTGCAACTGTTTCCACACTCTACAGTGGGAAAACAGATGCCAGCCACTCTGGTTAATGCTCCTACAACAGTCTCCCATCAATTGTGCATATGCTTTAACACAAAGGTTATTACTTAGGGTGTATTTGCATAGTAGTTCTCAATGAACTGCAGATTTGCTTCTGCTGACCAGGGTACTTCAGAGAGAGTGTAACAGAACAGATAATCTGATGTGTTGATATCTGAAAATATGTGATGCAGTACAGTAAAGTTTTCATATTTGCTACAAAAAATAACTGATAGACATCACTTTGATACTTGTTATATTGATGGTATAAGACAAGAGTTATTACCTCACATCCCAGAGACAGAAGTGGCATTATTGCCATTGCTGTTCATGGTGTTGGAAGTATCACTTCAAGAAGTTCCAGACATTAATCAGAAGTAGAAATATTTCAGCAATATAATGAGAGGAAAAGCTTCAATTAACACTGTGGGTCCCCAAACAATAAACATGTGATATACACTCCTGGAAATTGAAATAAGAACACCGTGAATTCATTGTCCCAGGAAGGGGAAACTTTATTGACACATTCCTGGGGTCAGATACATCACATGATCACACTGACAGAACCACAGGCACATAGACACAGGCAACAGAGCATACACAATGTCGGCACTAGTGCAGTGTATATCCACCTTTCGCAGCAATGCAGGCTGCTATTCTCCCATGGAGACGATTGTAGAGATGCTGGATGTAGTCCTGTGGAACGGCTTGCCATGCCATTACCACCTGGCGCCTCAGTTGGACCAGCGTTCGTGCTGGATGTGCAGACTGCGTGAGACGACGCTTCATCCAGTCCCAAACATGCTCAATGGGGGACAGATCCGGAGATCTTGCTGGCCAGGGTAGTTGACTTACACCTTCTAGAGCACGTTGGGTGGCACGGGATACATGCGGACGTGCATTGTCCTGTTGGAACAGCAAGTTCCCTTGCCGGTCTAGAAATGGTAGAACGATGGGTTCGATGACGGTTTGGATGTACCGTGCACTATTAAGTGCCCCCTCGACGATCACCAGAGGTGTACGGCCAGTGTAGGAGATCGCTCGCCACACCATGATGCCGGGTGTTGGCCCTGTGTGCCTCGGTCGTATGCAGTCCTGATTGTGGCGCTCACCTGCACGGCGCCAAACACGCATACGACCATCATTGGCACCAAGGCAGAGGCGACTCTTATCGCTGAAGATGACACGTCTCCATTCGTCCCTCCATTCATGCCTGTTGCGACACCACTGGAGGCGGGCTGCATGATGTTGGGGCGTGAGCAGAAGACGGCCTAACGGTGTGCGGGACCGTAGCCCAGCTTCATGGAGACGGTTGCGAATGGTCCTCGCCGATACCCCAGGAGCAACAGTGTCCCTAATTTGCTGGGAAGTCTCGGTGCGGTCCCCTATGGCACTGCGTAGGATCCTACGGTCTTGGCGTGCATCCGTGCGCCGCTGCGATCCGGTCCCAGGTCGACGGGCACGTGCACCTTCCGCTGACCACTGGCGACAACATCGATGTACTGTGGAGATCTCACGCCCCACGTGTTGAGCAATTCGGCGGTACGTCCACCCGGCCTCCCGCATGCCCACTATACGCCCTCGCTCAAAGTCCGTCAACTGCACATACGGTTCACGTCCACGCTGTCGCGGCATGCTACCAGTGTTAAAGACTGCGATGGAGCTCCGTATGCCACGGCAAACTGGCTGACACTGACGGCGGCGGTGCACAAATGCTGCGCAGCTAGCGCCATTCGACGGCCAACACCGCGGTTCCTGGTGTGTCCGCTGTGCCGTGCGTGTGATCATTGCTTGTACAGCCCTCTCGCAGTGTCCAGAGCAAGTATGGTGGGTCTGACACACTGGTGTCAATGTGTTCTTTTTTCCATTTCCAGGAGTGTATATGAGTAAGGTGAGTCAATGCACTGAGGCGAATATTGGTGCCAACAGTGTTTGTCCAATGTGTGGACTGATGAAATAGCATTAGTACCTATGTTGGCTCCATTGTTGATACAATACCATTCTCAGTATTTTTCTTCCAAACATTTATTTTGGATCAATATTGGCGTGCTGACCACACATTGGTTCCAACATTGTTTTCTGCCTTTGTTGTCTCATGAGTTTGTTCACTTGTTCTCCATTGTCACATTAATTTCCCAGCGCTCTCTCTCTCTCTCTCTTTTTTAATTGTCTCAGTCGGAATAGTGGAGCAATGCTGAAGTTCTTGAATTTTTGGAACTATTTCAACAGGAAATGCAAATCATGGCAGCACAAAAAAGAAAAGTCAGCATGAACTGCAATATAAATGATATGTAAAGAGGAAAAAAAGAATCTTTATTGTTGACCTATTGTCCCTACCAAAAGAAGACAAAAGAATCTCTCTGTTCATGGGCACTGATGGATGAAATGCACCAAAGCATAAGGTTTGATTATAAATTAATGGACAGTTTTCCTGACAAAATTGGTAGCAACATAGATATGAACACAATAAATATACAGGTTAATGAATTGAAATAAATCTGTATTTATATTACACTTTTTTGACATTATTTAAGCTCTTGTACATATTCTCAAATTTGATATCTGACTGAATAAAAGTAAGCTCCAAATTCTTAATCAGGGTTTGTACATTTTCTTAAAATCTTTAAAAAGTCCTTATTTTATCTAATAAATTTTAATGGTCCTTCAGCTACATATTTTATTTCCTCCAAAAATAATTACTTTTCAACATGTTATTCCATGGTATTATTTCTTTATCTTAATTTTATTTTACTGTTCCTGTAAAAGACCATTTGGTCTGGCAAGCTTACATACTATGTGGGTAGTATGACATCATTATTAATTACCATAGGAAAATCTATAAGAACCTCAAATATCGCAGAACTTGTTAAGAAATTTTGAGTTGAAGATCTCCATCAGTATTTATGTAAATGCAACTCATCTGTGATTTTACAGTTTAAGATTTTTCTGTGTGCTATTAATTCCATTTTATTGGTCTTTTTAGTATACCAGGTGGTCAATGTGTTTTTAATAAATTATGGAGTACAGAAAAAGAAGAATACAGATTGTAGATAAGCCTCATTCTTGCAAGACAAAAGCAATGTGTGTTTTTTGCAGCAGTGAGCTAAGCATCAGAGATGTAGGTGAAAGTGGACTGAAGGGTCATGTCATAGACAAAACAGGCTTATTTTTTAAATACTAAATACAAAAGTACACAAGCCCATGCCATTTACAGTTTACACCATACTTTTTTTATTACAGGAAGAAAACATGAATTAATAAAGGTAGAAAGAGAGAGAATTAATCACTTAAAGACATCAAAACTCACCCATCAACTGTTTCTGAATATTCTAAATTCCGAAATACAGACATGGCAGAGGCAGTTGAGCCCAGAACAACAGAAACTACCACAAATGCTGATAACGCTTGATTCTTGCATTCATATAAGTGATAGTCTTAAGGATGACATCCTGTAGTGTATGAAGTGTGCAAACTCACATTACTCCTCTAATAGCTGCACTAGTATTAATGAACTTTTTGCTACCATATTTTATGATAACCAAATTGCGGAAAAAGTTTTGCTGTGGTGAGAAAAAGTGTGGATTATTTATATCATTTTCAAGACATTTTGCTTCACTGTGTTAAGAAAATGGTTAATATTGTTTTATTGTTTGATGTGGCCTTTAATTCATCAACCTGAACTAGGGAAACGTTTAGTGATTTTTTGATTATGGCATCCTGAGCTGAACAGAGTCCTCACTAATTACTATATATCTGTGACTTTATGGGACATGCAGCTTCTGAGAATATATTGAAAACTCATATGATTTCTAAAATTTTGTCAGTATCAATGGATAGCCCCGCAATAAATTGAAAATGTTGCAAGTACTTAAAAACTATAGCGATAAAGGATTTTAGAAACTATATTTTAAATTTAGGTACTTACGGCCTTCATGCTATGCACAATGCATTCAAGAGGAGGACGTGGGGGGGGGGGGGGGGCAGTTTCAAATTGGAATGTAAACTTCATTTTAAGTAGTCTCTAACTGCAATTTGGCAATGGCCTTGCCACAGTGGATACACCGGTTCTCGTGAGTTCACCAAAGTTAAGTGCTGTCGGGCGTGGCCGGCACTTGGATGGGTGACCATCCAGCCGCCATGCGCTATTGCCATTTTTCGGATTGCACTCAGCCTCGTGATGCCAATTGAAGAGCTACTCGACCAAATAGTAGTGGCTCCAGTCAAAGAAAACCATCATAACGACCGGGAGAGCAGTGTGCTGACCACACGCCCCTCCTACCCGCATCCTCAACTGAGGATGATATGGCGGTCGGATGGTTCCGATGTGCCACTTATGGCCTGTAGACGGAGTGCTAACTGCAATTTGTGAAGATTGTATGCCATCTCTAAACACCAAAAAAACCTGGGTTAATATTTTGTGTGCATCAATGGTTAGACAATGGTCCAGCAGTATCAATAGCCATATAAATCTGGGATGACATGAAAAAGTATGTGTCCAATATTGCAAAGGGAAAAGTAACTATGTCAGGTTGTAAGTTATCCACTGTTACATAAAATGCTGTGAAAGATAAGCTTCTTTCTTCACTTTGCAAAATTCTCTTGGCCATTTTTGACTCGCTATCAAAATGATAAACCCCTGCGTCCATTTCTTGCTGCATGTTTGACTACTCGGATATGAAATATGCTGTCACCATTCAATGTGTTAAATGAAGAAAATCCTAGAGTAATCTGTTCTCCAGTAAAATTAGTGGAGTTCACATTTCAAAAAGGTTGTAGAATGACACATCAAAATCTTTGCTTAGCATTTTTCAAGGACTGATTATTGAAGAAGCTTCTGAACAGCAACAAAGTCTCAAAGAGGGATGCACTGGAAGTAAAGGATGAATCTATGAAGTTTATAGTTACAAATATTAAAAAGCTTGTAGAAATGTCTCCAGTGAACTGTCTTCTAGTTAAACTTATTTCTTGTCTGGAACCAAAAAATATTGTCAAAACAATGGTCCCATAAGAAAATGAAGATTATTTTAATCAAGTTGGTGGACAGAAACTATGTTCATCCAGAATAACCTGACAGCTTGCTGCTCCCATATAGAAATTTTGTAGAATGTCCTCCATACAGCACTTTTTCGTCTTGATCCCATATCCCAGAATTCTAAACTGGAAGACTATTTCAAAAATATGTGTTTAAGGAAGAATACATAAAAAAATGGGATTTAGCCAAAATGTTGATAGCATCATGTGGACCAAAAAAAAGGATTCTCAGTAAACAAAAAGTTGGAGGTAGGAAACCTAAAGAAGTATTCTTATATTTCTTTGAGAATTATTGAAGGTTAAATAAGATTTTGTGATTAATTACTAACAGTGGAGATGTCAAAAGACTTTTTGTCTTCAGCAAAGAATGATAGCCACAGATACATGCTTTATCTTGACACTGATGAGAAAAGAAAAGAAAAAAAGGTGGGAAGGGCAAGGAAGCTGAAGTTGTGTCTGAAGGAAAGAGAAGACTGAAAGAACAACTGTAATCATTAAAGAAGAGAGCATGTTCAGAAACTGATGTTGGCAAGCTAACAAAATCTGAAGATGAGTTTAGCAGAGAACAAGATGGATACTGCATTTTATTGTCAACCAAACACTTTCTGGGGAACAGATAAGGAAGAAATAGACGAAATTAGTGAAACTGAGAAACAAATTGTAGAAAGAACATACAGAACTAAATGACAATTATTTTATATTGCTACCTTACTTTAAACTGAATGTTTCATGTAAAAAAAAGTGATGAAACTTAAAATGCTGTAAGGTTTCTTTAAAGCAACTTAATTACACATTTAAACTTCCATATATTTTTCTCAATAATTGTTGGAATTGTTAAATGCAATTTGTGGCCATACTGAGTGGTATTTTTCATGCTGTGATCTAAAAGTCAATATTGTTGCACAAGTTAATGTTTATGCTAGAAAGTTCAGATTCATTGAAAAAATGTTTTAATAGTGAGCAAAGGTAATCATATATTTAAGTCTGTGTGCTTTATGTAAAAAATAATTTGTTGTAGCCTACTGTTTATGAAATGGCTGTTTTATTTATTTAAGGTTTTTATGTAAGCAACATGGTGTGTACATGTAGGCAGTGCCTCTTCAATTTCCTCATATTTATAAATTCCATAAAAACTTGTTAATTTATTTTACAGAGAAGAATATAAACCACATTCACAAATTTCTCTTGCATTTTACTTTGGCTACCTGGGTGTATTAGTTAGTGGTAGTTGTAAAGTGAGATTTTCCTGTAAGCTGTGCTGTATTGCACCTTCAGGCATGTACATACTATGTGAAGTTCTACTTTTCATTAAAAATTTGTGCAATGTTGCTTTTTAAAGTGACAATGACACTGGTTTTTCAAAACTCTGAAAACTGATGTGATTAAGCCAAATTTACATTTAGTTACAATTCTGGAACATGATAATTGCTGATTGAATATTCACTATTGACTAACAGTGGTAGGTTCACCAGGATGAGACTTCATAATTCTGTCTGGTAATGCAAAGGCAGCATCTGACACAAAACTGTAAGGAACTGGCAGAGTTAGAGCAGGAAGAGAGGTTGGTTGGAGAAATGTGCCAGTGGTCTGAAGTTTGTGTTAAGCCAGCTGCCACTTAAAAAGAACACCCCCCCCCCCCCCCTGCTCCCCCCCGCCCAATCACTCATCCAGCCATGAATACCATTATCTACAAATAGAAAGTTGTAGTCCCTCCCAGCTGGACCTAGTATTACACTGAAACTACTTTCATAATTAAACTGTGATCTACTATAGATAGGGGCCCATATTTTGACATATTCACCATTCACCTACAGTAATGTGAGAACTGCCAAGTATTTTCAAATTTTTATGCTACAAGAAACCATTCTTCACTACTTGCTGGCAATTGAAGCAGAAAAACACAACTAAATTACTACTTTCAGCACAGTAATACAAAAGGTCTGCAGTATGCTTTATAAGTTATAGGACAGTTTCCATTTACTAACATTTTGTGTTTCTTTCACTGTTTTACAGTAAAAATGAAGGTGAAACTGAAGACATCGAATCAGTAGGACAAGTACACAGAAACACGAATCAAATTCAAACATCATGGACTGTGAGAAGTAGAAGAAGCAAAGATGCATACAGACTGGGTAGTGTCAATTTTAAAAACATTATCAGAAAGGAAGGAAGCACTTTCCCTCAAAGACCTGATACAAACTATGTGAAACTATGATTCTTATTTTGTATCTTTCTTTAAATTTTATTTTGTGGTAATGTGTCCTTCACACAATTAACAAATGTGTTTCCACATATTTACTGCCTGTGCTTTAGATCTTTGTTAAATTATTCGGTAGAGTTTTATGATCCTATAAATATTGTCTTCACAAACTTCAGACATAATCAGTGACATCACTTGAGTGGATTTTAGAAAAGGAAAGATTGGCTTTTTAAATTTAATGGTGCTTTTGACACACTCTGCTACTGAGTGTAATTTTAAAATTGGACATTACCTTAAAGTAGTCACTCAAGGCCTAACTTATTAGTTTGCAAACTTCAGGTGCTGTCAATAACACTTCTTGAGTTGATACTTTTAAAAGGATATGTAGGGCTTTGAAAATCTGTCCTGTAGCAAAAACTCGAAGTGTCATTGCCAAATGATAAGCAGGTATAGCTCTCCTCCAAATCATGTCTTTCTTTTTTATTTTGTGTTTAATCATTTGAAGGAACAATTCAAAATCATTTGTTGATTTACACCAAAAGTTATTGTTGGGAGTGTTCGTGTACCAAGTGGCCTGATAACTGATGTCTGTCATACCTGGAAGAATAATTACAAATAAAATGAAGTTGGTAAAATTTTAATAATGGTAACTGATAACATAATATTTTAAAAACTTACTGATTTAGAAATGTGTGACCTGATATAGCCTTCCATATTCTCTTATGTGTTTTATTTCTATATTTATTTTTTGTTTTTGTTTTACCATGACAAAATATAATTATTCACACTCAGATCCACAAAGGCACCAGCTGTGATCTGTTGGCTGCATATGATTGCAACTGAATGTTGGTTCCAATATGTGGGAACTGCCACATAAATATTGGTCAGTGTTGGCTCCAGCATTTGTAACAATGTGTGTATGGAGGATAACACAACAGAGCCATGATTATCTCAAATTTAATGAAGCTGAAAATGCATTGCAGAGACAATTTGAAAATGGTTATCTGTAATCATGATACCTTTACCACATCCAACTTTAACATGGTAGACTATGCCTTTTACTCACACACACCGCTAGAAAGATGGTGAGAGAGGATAGTGGTTGTAGTACTGTGACCAAATGTGGCTTGGATAAATCGTTCTAAACTCTACATCTTTCATATTCGAAAGTTTGTAGTGCATCACATGATCCTGTTGACACCTGTCCCCATTTTTCCCAACCTTCTGCATCTTAGAGTGGATGGCCCCATGTTTGGTGTGTATTCTCCTTTTTCTGATCAATCCATCATTTCAGTGGTCTTCCCTACAATCTTTTCCCTTCAAGTTTGTGCCAGATGATCATCTTTTACAAGTTGTGCTGTCTTCCAACTGTGACCAAAGAACTGTAGGATTTACAGTAAATAAATATTTGACAACTTCTTCTCCATCCTGAGTTCCTGAAGGATTGGTTTGTTGGTCTGTTTGTCCACCCATGGTATTCTCAGCAACCTCCTATATATCCACAGACACAGATGAATATTCATGTATGTTCTTCTACAGTAGCAGAACAGTACATAGCACCTGAGCTGACAGCAATACAAGTGAAAGTGAAAAATAGATGGAGATGGATGAATATCCATGTACCTGTTACTTTCATATGTATAGCTGCCAAATCAGGTGCCATGCACTGTTTAGCTACTGCAGTAGAAAATACACAAGGAAGTAAAAAGTTTTCATGAAGGCACATTAGAGAGATTTCATGTTCTGTTCAACACAGTAATAAATAAATGAATCATTCCATAGTTACCATACTCAAAGAATGAATGTAGGGGGAGCAGGTGTAGAAAACCCGAACCACCCCTCTTGTCAACATCATAGTGGAGATGTATTAAAAACAAAGATTCCAAGACTTACCAAGCGGGAAAGCGCCGGCAGACAGGCACATGAACAAAACACACAAACACACACACAGAAGTACTAGCTTTCGCAACCGATGGTTGCTTCTTCAGGAAGGAGAGGGAAAGACGAAAGGATGTGGGTTTTAAGGGAGAGGGTAAGGAGTCATTCCAATCCCGGGAGCGGAAAGACTTCCCTTAGGGGAAAAAAAGGACAGGTGTACACTCGCACACACACACACACACACACATATCCATCCGCACATACACAGACACAAGCAGACATATTTAAAGGCAAAGAGTAAGGGCAGAGATGTCAGTCGAGGCGGAAGTACAGAGGCAAAGAAGTTGTTGAAAGACAGGTGAGGTATGAGCGGCAGCAACTTGAAATTAGCGGAGGTTGAGGCCTGGCGGATATCGAGAAGAGAGGATATACTGAAGGGCTAGTTCCCATCTCCGGAGTTCAGATAGGTTGGTGTTGGTGGGAAGTATCCAGATAACTCGGACGCTGTAACACTGTGCCAAGATGTGCTTACCGTGCATCAAGGCATGTTTAGCCACAGGGTGATCCTCATTACCAACAAACACTGTCTGCCTGTGTCCATTCATGCGAATGGACAGTTTGTTGCTGGTCATTCCCACATAGAAAGTGTCACAGTGCAGGCAGGTCAGTTGGTAAATCATGTGGGTGCTTTCACACGTGGCTCTCCCTTTGATCGTGTACACCTTCCGGGTTACAGGACTGGAGTAGGTGGTGGTGGGAGGGTGCATAGGACAGGTTTTACACTGGGGGCGGTTGCAAGGGTAGGAGCCAGAGGGTAGGGAAGGTGGTTTGGGGATTTCATAGGGATGAACCAAGAGGTTACGAAGGTTAGGTGGACGGCGGAAAGACACTCTTGGTGGAGTGGGGAGAATTTCATGAAGGATGGATCTCATTTCGGGGTAGGATTTTAGGAAGTCGTATCCCTGCTGGAGAGCCACATTCAAGGTCTGATCCAGTCCCGGGAAGTATTCTGTCACAAGTGGGGCACTTTTGGGGTTCTTCTGTGAGAGGTTCTGGGTTCGAGGGGATGAGGAAGTGGCTCTGGTTATCTGCTTCTGTACCAGGTTGGGAGGGTAGTTGCGGGATGCGAAAGCTGTTTTCAGGTTGTTGGTGTAATGGTCGAGGGATTCAGAACTGGAGCAGATTCGTTTGCCATGAAGGCCTAGGCTGTAGGGAAGGGACTGTTTGATATGGAATGGGTGGCAGCTGTCATAATGGAGGTACTGTTGCTTGTTGGTGGGTTTGATGTGGACGGATGTGTGAAGCTGGCCATTGGACAGATGGAGGTCAACGTCTAGGAAAGTGGCTTGGGATTTGGAGTAGGACCAGGTGAATCTGTTGGAACCAAAGGAGTTGAGGTTGGAGAGGAAATTCTGGAGTTCTTCTTCACTGTGAGTCCAGATCATGAAGGTGTCATCAATAAATCTGTACCAAACTTTGGGTTGGCAGGCTTGGGTAACCAAGAAGGCTTCCTCTAAGCGACCCATAAATAGGTTGGCATACGAGGGGGCCATCCTGGTACCCATGGCTGTTCCCTTTAATTGTTGGTATGTCTGGCCTTCAAAAGTGAAGAAGTTGTGGGTCAGGATGAAGCTGGCTAAGGTGACGAGGAAAGAGGTTTTAGGTAGGGTGGCAGGTGATCGGCGTGAAAGGAAGTGCTCCATTGCAGCGAGGCCCTGGACGAGCGGGATATTCGTGTATAGGGAAGTGGCATCAATAATTACAAGGATGGTTTCCGGGGGTAACAGACTGGGTACGGATTCCAGGCATTCGAGAAAGTGGTTGGTGTCTTCGATGAAGGATGGGAGACTGCATGTAATGGGTTGAAGGTGTTGATCTACGTAGGCAGAGATACGCTCTGTGGAGGCTTGGTAACCAGCTACAATGGGGCGGCCAGGATGTTTGGGTTTGTGAATTTTAGGAAGTAGGTAGAAGGTAGGAGTGCGAGGTGTCGGTGGGGTCAGGAGTTTGATGGAGTCAGGTGAAAGGTTTTGTAGGGGGCCTAAGGTTCTGAGGATTCCTTGAAGCTCTGCCTGGACATCAGGAATGGGATTACCTCGGCAAACTTTGTATGTAGAGTTGTCTGAAAGCTGACGCAGTCCCTCAGCCACATACTCCCGACGATCAAGTACCACGGTCGTGGAACCCTTGTCAGCCGGAAGAATGATGATGGATCGGTCAGCTTTCAGATCACGGATAGCCTGGGCTTTGGTTGTGGTGATGTTGGGAGTAGGATTAAGGTTTTTCAAGAAAGATTGAGAGGCAAGGCTGGAAGTGAGAAATTCCTGGAAGGTTTGGAGAGGGTGATTTTGAGGAAGAGGAGGTGGGTCCCGCTGTGATGGAGGACGGAACTGTTGCAGGCAGGGTTCAATTTGGATAGTGTCTTGGGGAGTTGGATCATTAGGAGTGGGATCAGGATTGTTTTTCTTCGTAGCAAAGTGATATTTCCAGCAGAGACTACGAGTGTAGGACAGTAAATCTTTGACAAGGGCAGTTTGGTTGAACCTGGGAGTGGGGCTGAAGGTGAGGCCTTTGGATAGGACAGAGGTTTCGGATTGGGAGAGGGGTTTGGAGGAAAGGTTAACTACTGAATTGGGGTATTGTGGTTCCAGATTGTGTTGATTAGAATTTTGAGGTGTTGGGGGGAGTGGAGCTGGAAGTGGGAGATTGAGTAGATGGGAGAGACTGGGTCTGTGTGCAATGAGAGGAGGTTGAGGTTTGTGTGTGCGAGTGTACACCTGTCCTTTTTTTTCCCTAAGGGAAGTCTTTCCGCTCCCGGGATTGGAATGACTCCTTACCCTCTCCCTTAAAACCCACATCCTTTCGTCTTTCTCTCTCCTTCCTGAAGAAGCAACCATCGGTTGCGAAAGCTAGTAATTCTGTGTGTGTGTTTGTGTGTTTTGTTCATGTGCCTGTCTGCCGGCGCTTTCCCGCTTGGTAAGTCTTGGAATCTTTGTTTTTAATATATTTTCCCATATGGAAGTTTCTTTCTATTTTATTTACATCATCATAGTGGAGATGGTTTTTTATACAATATATATAATGAAATTGAGCCTTTGGTAGCACTTACAATAACTGTTAGATTGTTGCAGTTGAGAACATGGTGTCCTGAAGACTGTTGGCTTGTATGTTACTTATATAAATGAAGGACTACAGAGCTGAGCAATGAGGAACAGCTTGATGGGAGCAGATTGTATACTCTGTTTGTCCTAAGCTTAACCATCATTTAAACAGACACTAGCTTGGTGATTGGCCAACCATCAGTACCCATGTCCTACATGTGCTGCTACACTCCTGAAAATAGGTCCTATTCACCTATTATATATTTTGTTATTGCATTACTATTAATGAATCTTTGAGACACTATTAAGCATTGAAACTCTTCAAGTTTTGTGATAATCATAGGTTTAATGTTTAAGCCATTTACTATTTATTTCAAATATCACTGTACAGTCATATTCATTGTAAAGTTTTTACACCATCCAAAAGATCCACAGCATATTACTTTAATTGGTACAGGTTGTAGAAATATGGCCAAGTACCACTAATGTCAAGAAAAACACATTATAGTAGGTAAATCCTACATATGTCAGAAAGATAAAATGTTCCAGCCAAAAGCACAATAAGAATTAAAGTCTGCATAACTATGTGCAAATTGAAGTGCAGAGTAAAAATTGAGTGAACTGACAAAAAAATTTTTTTTTTCATATTTATTATTCATTACAGCAGAATGAGAAATGTCATTTTTGGTTAATTTTACAGAGTGAAGTACAACTGTGTGTCCGAGAATGAAAGATAATGTAATGACCTACATGTCATTTAGTTTCAGATATGATTAGATTAGATTAGATTAGATTAATACTTGTTCCATAGATCATGAATACGACACTTCGTAATGATGTGGAACGTGTCAGGTTAATAAAAGATGTCTGTACAAGAAATTACATTACACAAAATATTGCATGACACTAATGATTAAGTTTTTTTTTTTTTTTTTTTTTTTTTTACTTACTTTATATCTAAAAATTCAGCCAATGAGTAGAAGGAGTTGTCATCTAGAAATTCTTTTAATTTATTTTTAAATGTTAGTTGGCTATCTGTCAGGCTTTTGATGCTGTTTGGTAGGTGCCCAAAGACTTTTGTGGCAGCATAATTTACCCCTTTCTGTGCCAAAGTCAGATTTAACCCTGCATAGTGAAGATCATCCTTTCTCCTGGTGTTATAGGTATGCACACTGCTATTACTTTTGAATTGGGTTGGATTATTATCAACAAATTTCATAAGGGAATATATATACTGTGAGGTTACTGTGAGGATCCCTAGATCCTTAAATAGATGTCTGCAGGATGACCGTGGGTGGGCTCCAGCAATTATTCTGATTACACGTTTTTGTGCAATGAATACTTTTCTACTCAACGATGAATTACCCCAGAATATGATGCCATACGAAAGCAGTGAATGAAAGTAGGCATAGTAAGCTAATTTACTGAGATTCTTATCACCAAAATTTGCAATAACCCTAATAGCATACGTAGCTGAACTCAGACGTTTCAGCAGACCATCAATGTGTTGCTTCCAGTTTAACCTCTCATCAATGGACACACCTAAAAATTTTGAAAATTCTACCTTAGCTACAGACTTCTGTTCAAATTCTATATTTATTACTGGAGTTTTGCCATTTACTGTACGGAACTGTATATACTGTGTTTTATCAAAATTTAAAGAGAGTCCGTTTGCTGAGAACCACTTAATAATTTTGTGAAAAACATCATTTACAATTACATCACTTAGTTCTTGGTTTTTGGATGTTATTACTATACTTGTATCATCAGCAAAAAGAACTAACTTTGCATCTTCATCAATGTGGAATGGTAAGTCATTAATGTATATCAAGAACAGTAAAGGACCTAAGACCGAACCCTGTGGGACCCCGTGCTTGATAGCACCCCAGTTTGAGGAATCAGCTGTTGTTTTAACATTACACGAACCACTTATTTCAACTTTCTGCATTCTTCCAGTTAAGTATGAATTAAACCATTTGTGCACTGCCCCACTCAAACCATAATGATTTAGCTTATCTAAAAGAATTCCATGATTTACACAATCAAAGGCCTTTGAGAGATCACAAAAAATACCAATGGGTGATGTCCGGTTATTCAGAGCATTTAATATTTGATCAGTGAAAGCATATATAGCATTTTCTGTTGAAAAGCCTTTCTGAAAACCAAACTGACATTTTGTTAGTACTTTATTTTTACAAATATGGGAGGCTACTCTTGAATACATTACTTTCTCAAAAATTTTTGATAGAGCTGTCAGAAGAGAGATTGGGCGGTAGTTGTTGACATCCGACATATCCCCCTTTTTATGCAATGGTTTTACAATGGCATATTTCAGTCTATCAGGGAAAACACCCTGCTCCAAAGAGCTATTACATACGTGGCTGAGAATTCTACTTATCTGTGGGGAACAAGCTTTAAGTACTTTGCTGGAAATGCCATCAATTCCGTAAGAGCTTTTACTTTTCAGTGAGTTTATTATTTTACTGATTTCAGAGGGAGAGGTTGGTGGAATTACAGCTGTTTCAAACTGTGCAGGTATGGCCTCTTCTATTAATAGCCTTGCCTCTTCTAGTGAAGATCTAGATCCTATTTTCTCCACAACATTTAAAAAATGATTATTCAAAATATTTTCAATTTCTGATTGTTTGTTAGTGCACTTGTCATTCAATTTTATTGCACTAAAGTCTTCCTGTGCTCTTGGTTGCCCTGTTTCCCTTTCAATAATATTCCAAATTGCTTTAATTTTATTATCAGAGTTACTGATCTCAGACATGATACACATGCTTCTGGACTTTTTAACTTTGATGAGGAATATCGTTTAGGGACACTTTGTTTTTCATTAAAACAGTATACCATGTTCATAAACATAAGGATCCTATTAGTAAGACACCACCACTTGACAACAGAGGTCTGAATCAGAAAAATTTCAGGAAGATTTTCGAATATGGAAAAAAAAAGTTGAAGAAGGTGTAGCAACATATAAATTCTTTTTCCAATTGTAGAGTCTCACTACTACAGAGCTCAAACAGGAAGAAAAACATTTGACTGAAGTTTCTCTCCTTTTAAAGTGTATTTTCTTTATCAAGATAAGGGTTCAGAATAAGTTAAAATACCTGTCAAGTATAGCATGTATAAGCATATTCTTATTACAGAATTCAATTTAGGATTCAACAAGAGAAAATCTGTCAGGGCAACTGATATGAAGAATTTGGAGTGTCAAAAACATACAAATACCCACTGAAAATTTGGAAAAAATGCTGTAAACATATTGAAGAAGAAGAAGCAATGAGAAAACTCAGAGACAAGCACAGGAAACAGAAGTCTGCTCCTGTGTTTTGCTTTGACATGCAGAATGTAATCTCACGTCCAAGAACTTAAGTTAGTATGTTTTTTTACAAAAGAATATTAAATTTATGTAATTTTACATATTATTATTCAAGCATTAGAACTCTATATTGTGCTTTGCAGACTGAAACACTGCCTGATAGACCCTTGCTAGTGCCTTTAAATCCATTATAGAGAAGGTAAATGGTGAACATGATTTTACCGAGCTGATCACATGGAGTGATTCCTCCATTCCACTGAACCAGAATTATTTTATTTCCTGTACTGTTTCAAATTTCTTCAATAAAAATCAGCATGTAAGTAAAATTAAAATGCGTTGTTTGGAGCTTGGACACTCATGCATTCAGGATGCTGATACTGCACATAGTGCTACTGACAAAAGCCATCGTAAAAATGAGTTCTCCTACCCTGTTGGACTTGTATGATTACAAAAAAAATTCTTTTCAGCCAATACAGCTCTCAATGCAGACTGTTATGACCCTGAATTAGTGTTGAAATTTAATTTTCAAATTATCCCATTTGTACAAGTAACATTTTATTTTTGCTCAATACATGGCACGTATTTCACACATACCAAACATCATTCATGCAAAATACTATGGAGAAGGCCAAATTGAAATTTAATCAAGGAAGGAAACAATCAATGCTCACAACTTTCACATCTGAAGACAATGAATGTACAAAATGGAGTGGACCATTAATTAAACAAATGAAAATGAATATTATTAAACCATTACTATCAGAAGTTAAGAAGAAAGATGTCAATGACATGTTGGAGAGCATGCCTCCTGTGGCTCAAGAATATTGTAAAGCTGTAGTGGTGTTGAATCTCCTTTTGAAAAATGTTACACAGGCTCACTTCATTGTCCTTAAATTTACAAATTTACATAAACATATTTTATAATTACTGAATTATTTTTCTTGCAAGTATTGATAAATAAAGTTGAATATTTGTTAATTATTAGCGTTCATTAACCAAGTATGATACCAATAAATGCTATGTTTTAAACGTGGAAAATATCTACCATGTAAATCATTGATTTTTGGAAGAAAAAAATGAGAAAAAGGAAATTTGCTCTTATAAACTGACAGAAAATCAGTTGTAGATGTAAGTGACACCTGCAGATGCGTGAAATGATTGAATAGCATGACTAGACACCAATTCTTTGTGGCTTCCAGATATTGTTCACAGCAGTAACTTTACCAAGAATGAGGTAGGGGGAAGGTTAACGCAGCTACATGCACATTATTGTAAATGTTCTTTACAGTTCATAGCGACAAGCATTGAAACTCACTACTGTAGGAGTAGAGACTGACTGAATAATGAGCTAATGTAACTTTGATATCAACTTACGTAAAACAAATGAAGTGTTAGTTGACACCTTGGTGTTCCAAAGGGTCAGTATGTTAAAGCAGCGGAATGCCACCACAGAATCGCACAGCAGCTGGCAAAAGTGCTTGCTGTGCTGATGCCAAGTCTAGTGTCAACTTGGCAGTACCACGAGGTTATATGGTTAGGCTGGTGAGCATAGTCTGTGGCCCCAGGGTCTGGCAGGAATGTTCTTCAGGATTAGATGCTGGTTTTAGATCAATGGCATTGCTGAGCTGGTGATGCTGTTCAGTGAGCTCATAACAGATTAGCCACAAATTTAACTGATCACTAGTGTGGAGATTGTGGCAGCTGAATGTACAGCGTAATAGGAATGCTGCTACCGGCTGATCTGAGAGCACTGATACTCATTCTGGCCAGTTGTGTTATGATGGGAAGTAGTCTCCCATCAAGTAGTCGGCTGCAGAAATGCTGCACTGTGCTACAGCATTCAGGAGTCTAACTCATTGCTGACGATAAAACACTGCATTGCATGGTGCTGACCCAGTACTACTGAAGCATCCAGCTACAGAATTACAGCAGTTACTGGCCCCAAAACCATTTGGTTGGTAGTGATAGCTGCATGAAGCTGACACCACAGTGTAGGTCAGTACCTGAAGAGTACCAGCTTTGTCCTTCATTGGGTGGCACAATGTAAAAGTTCACTTCAGTGGTGCAACTATGGGAAATTGTGTCTAGTACAAACTTTGACACTGTGCCCTCACTTGTCCACTCCCCACCACCTCTCTTCCACATCAACAATTTTTTTGTTTATCCTCACTGCTGCTTAGTCTCTTTATTTGTTTATTGAGATCAACACGACTTTACAATAAAGTAAATGTACACTTTCAGTAATTGTTTTTGGTACCAATCACTGTAAAACATGGAGCAAAAAACAGTCGACAGTCACATTGTTTGCAGCAGTAAGTGAGTTTCTGTTTCATTCTTTCAGTCTTGAAGAATGCAGAGCCATACCACACAAACCAAAAGATCAAAATTCTCTCTCTCTCTCTCGCTGGGTCTCAATCTCTCTGACACACACTTGGTCAGAACAAGCCTCAACAGTATGAACTACCCACCATATCATCCTCAACTGATAGGCATCACTGGATGCAGATATAGATGCACATGTGGTCAGCACACCACTCTCCCAGCTGCCATTTCGCAATAAAGTAGCACCTCAATTGGTCTGACAAGGGCTGAGTGCACTCTGCTTGGCAACATCCAGGTGGTAGGCAAGCCTGACAGTGGTCTGCTTTGGTGATTTGACAATAAACGATATTGCAACTGTGGCAGTGCTGTTGCTCCAAATATATTGCCTGACAGAAAAAGGGAACAACCCAGAAGAGAAAGTAGAAATGAAATGAAATTCCACAGGTTGAGTAGGTACGCTAGGTCACGTCAGTGACTAAAAACCTCATCTGATGTATGAAGAACATCTTTGTCTACATCTGCATGATTACTGCAATTCCCAGTTAAATGTAACTGTTGTCTGTGCATAAAGAGGTCATTTCTGTTTGTCTGTTTCCATGTTTCTGTAAGTTACCTTTTGCACTATACTGCAGCAATTCTTTCTATGTATGGTCAGAGGTTCAAAGAGCTATCTCACCTGCAGTTACACATTATATGGAAGCTCCTTTCGTCCTAATTTGCACACCAGTGTATAAAACATAGTCCACCTTAAAGTGCCATTTGACACAGACATCACTCTAACTACAAGTTTATATGGGTGTTGATTGTGGCTTCATTCTTTGAAACGAGAGATGTTTTGTACACTCGTTTTGATTTGACGAAAGAAAACACAGAAGTCAATGCCAGTAATGGATGACAGGCGGTGCAAAAGTTGAAATTCAACTCAGAGAAGAGCGACGTGGTGGTAGGAATACAACCATGGAAGCCACGACAGGGTTAACAAAACGCCTTGTTCCAGCATGCACTGAGAAATGCTTTTACTTCATCGGCTGCTCTGCTCGCTGCCTCCTGGCACATGGTACTATGGATTCAGAAACTGGTTTGAGAACTTTAATGCAGGCTACTCGATCACTTTTTAAATAAATACGCATCTTAATTTGAATTTCTTCCAGTGCTCAAAAGTCGGGACATTTGGGGTCCCACGCAAGCTCAAGACACCCCCAAAAATCGGGACACCCAAAGAAAATCAAGACATCTGCCACCATCAGTTGTGTAAAATTTTAACTGACGTTACAGTTGCCTCACTGTTGATTTTGATATCACAATTCAACTATACTGTGAACAGTTCAGTGACCGGGTTGTTCTAATCAGAATCGACAGCAGACCAACACCTACAACAATAGTTCAGGCATACATGCCGACGTCGCAAGCTGAAGATGAAAAGATAGAGAAAGTGTATGAGGATATTGAAAGGGTAATGCAGTATGTAAAGGGGAACGAAAATCTGATAGTCATGGGAGACTGGAATGCAGTTGTAGGAGAAGGAGTAGAAGAAAAGGTTACAGGAGAATATGGGCTTGGGACAAGGAATGAAAGAGGAGAAAGACTAATTGAGTTCTGTAACAAGTTTCGGCTAGTAATAGCGAATACCCTGTTCAAGAATCACAAGAGGAGGAGGTGTGCTTCGAAAAGGCTGGGAGATACGGGAAGATTTCAATTAGATTACATCCTGGTCAGACAGAGATTCCGAAATCAGATACTGGATTGTAAGGCGTACCTAGGAGCAGATATAGACTCAGATCACAATATAGTAGTAATGAAGAGTAGGCTGAAGTTCAAGACATTAGTCAGGAAGAATCAATACACAAAGAAGTGGGATACAGAAGTTCTAAGGAATGACGAGATACGTTTGAAGTTCTCTAACGCCATAGATACAGCAATAAGGAATAGCACATAGGCAGCACAGTTGAAGAGGAATGGACATCTCTAAAAAGGGCCATCACAGAAGTTGGGAAGGAAAACATAGGTACAAAGAAGGTAGCTGCGAAGAAACCATGGGTAACAGAAGAAATACTTCAGTTGATTGATGAAAGAAGGAAGTACAAACATGTTCCGGGAAAATCAGGAATACAGAAATACAATTCGCTGAGGAATGAAATAAATAGGAAGTGCAGGGAACCTAAGACGAAATGGCCTCTGGAAAAATGTGAAGACATCGATAAAGATATGATTGTCGAAAGGACAGACTCAGCATACAGGAAAGTCAAAACAACCTTTGGTGACATTAAAAGCAACGGTGGTAACATTAAGAGTGCAATGGGAATTCCACTGTTAAATGCAGAGGAGAGAGCAGATAGGTGGAAAGAATACATTGAAAGCCCCTATGAGGGTGAAGATTTGTCTGATGTGAAGAAACAGGAGTCGATTTAGAAGAGTTAGGGGATCCAGTATTAGAATCGGAATTTAAAAGAGCTTTGGAGGACTTACGGTCAAATAAGGCAGAAGGGATAGATAACATTCCATCAGAATTTCTAAAATCATTAGGGGAAGTGGCAACAAAACGACTATTCACGTTGATGTGTAGAATACATGAGTCTGGCGACATTCCATCTGACTTTCGGAAAAGCATCATCCACACAATTCCGAAGACGGCAAGAGCTGACAAGTGCGAGAATTATCGCACAATCAGCTTAACAGCTCATGCATCGAAGCTGCTTACAAGAATAATATACAGAAGAATGGAAAAGAAAATTGAGAATGCGCTAGGTGACGATCAGTTTGGCTTTAGGAAAAGTAAAGGCACGAGAGAGGCAATTCTGACGTTATGGCTAATAATGGAAGCAAGGTTAAAGAAAAATCAAGACACGTTCATAGGATTTGTCGACCTGGAAGAAGCGTTCGACAATATAAAATGGTGCAAGCTGTTCGAGATTCTGAAAAAAGTAGGGGTAAGCTATAGGGACAGACGGATCATATACAATATGTACAACAACCAAGACGGAATAACAAGAGTGGACGATCAAGAACGAAGTGCTCATATTAAGAAGGGTGTAAGACAAGGCTGTAGCCTTTCACCCCTACTATTCAATCTGTACATCGAGGAAGCAATTATGGAAATAAAAGAAAGGTTCAGGAGTGGAATTAAAATACAAGGTGAAAGGATATCAATGATACGATTCGCTGATGACATTGCTATCCTGAGTGAAAGTGAAGAAAAAATTAGGTGGACTGATAAGGTAAGGAATTAGAAGGTTCTACGCATAATTGGAGAGGAAAGGAATATGTGGAAAACACTGATAAGGAGAAGGGACAGGATGATAGGACATCTTCTAAGACGTGAGGGAATGACTTCCATGGTGCTAGAGGGAGCTGTAGAGGGCAAAAACTGTAGAGGAAGACAGAGATTGGAATACGTCAAGCAAATAATTGAGGATGTAGGTTGCAAGTGCTACTCTGAGATGAAGAGGTTAGCATAGGAAAGGAATTCGTGGCGGGCCGCATCAAACCAGTCAGTAGACTGATGACCAAAAAAAAAAAAATACAACTATAATATACCTAAGGTTATATTCTGACTCTTTAAGAGGATACCATATGAGAAATTCATTGAAATTTGACATTTTTTGTTTTCTACTGCATAATTTATTTTGGACTTTCCTGAAAATTTTGGTATATAATACATTTAAATCAGACAATTGTGAGACCTTCAAATAATATTTTGAATGGTGACGTGTGACTGTCAAATTTCGTGGTTACAAATATACTGCTGAAGTTGAGCAGTCATATCTTGGGAACTACACGGTCTAGAAGACTGTGAATTGCTTTGTTTTCTACCTACTGCTACGTCTCAGAAGTTGGCATTATGGATAAACTAATCAGTCCTTTGTTTCTGATACTAGTTTTCGTTGAAAGTAGTGTGATTATCGTCTGTTTTCATAGTAAGCTAACTTCTATTTATTTTTATATGTAAGTAAAGTGACTAAACATAAGAGTAACTTAAACCCATTACTGGCCAAAACTCTATCGGACCATTTTTTGCAAACTTTTATACATATATACGTTACATTTTGTGATTAATTGAATAAAAAGTTGTTTTGAAAATTTTCGTTTTTTTAGAACAAAAACTACAGACCATCCCATTTTTGAGACATTGGCCAAATGTGATATCCATATTCACAACTTTATTCTCCATACATAATATTGTAAGAAACAACCAAAACAATAAATAAAGAATGTTTTAATATTATTGAATGTCTATTCAGTATAAAATGAAGCAAAACACTTGTCGTGTACACCAACATTGCACCTATCACAAAGTTTTGTTGTTTTTCTCTTTCAGTAAGCACATATATTTTGTGTTTTACTTGACACAATGAAATGATTTCCTGGATCTAGTCATACATCTGTGCCACCCGTCCTCCCTTCAATTTTCTTCCTTGTGGTCCTCTGTGTTTTGGTACTGATCCTGTTTTCTTTGCTAGGTGAAACATCACTATTCTCCGTCGGACATCCAAAAGTGAGAGCTTCTCATTAGAATTAGCAGTTTGGTATGCAAGCCATATATTTACTACACAGATATCTATCATCTGTGTGAATAATGGCCACCACCATTTCTTTGACCTTATCCTCGTCCTATATGTGATATTTGCTTGTCCAGTAGATCTACTCCACCCATAAGGGCATTTTATTCTTCAATGATATGTGGCCCTGTAACAGATATTTCCTTTTTCTCTGCCCATAAGTATCTTTTAGTAGAACTCAGAGGAGTAATAGTACTGTAATTTGTCGCTACACATACTAGTCTGTTGTCACTTCATTTCACAACCAGAACTTCGTTCTCTTTGTCAATCATGTAGTCATAGAATCCTCGTTCCTTTTCTTTTGCTTTTCTTTTCGAGTTAATCAAAGGACATTCATTAGTTTGATCTCTCTTATTGATCCTGTAGCTTTCATTTTACTCTTTCGGGTGTGATCAGTGTGTCAAGACTGGCGAAAAAGTTGTCAAAGAAAAGCTTATAATTCGGATACTCTTATTCTGGATTCATGCTGGTTAGTTCATTTACTACCCTTGCACCTAAAGACTCCTGTTTGTTGTCAGTGTTGCCACACTATGGCGAAAAATTATAAAGAAAGCCATTGGAACTTGTAAGACACCAAATTTTATATCCAAATTTGATAGGCTTTCCTCTCAGAAACATTTTAGCTGAATGTTTGCCATAATAACGTACCATCATTTCATCAATTGAGATTTCTGAATGAAATACGCCAAATTTACCAAATTCTTTTTTCAGCATTTCAAAGTACAACCTCAGTTTGTACACCTTGTCGTTTCTGTCTATTTTGGAGTTGTCATTGAGATGAATGAATCACTTTATTTCCAGAAACCTATTTCTTGACATGGAGTTGAAGACTAAAGGAACACCAAAATCAGGAGCCTGTTCCCAGTAGACATTCTCATGGGGAAGCTTATGATAACCACTCAGAAGTAGTATGCCAATAAATGATTTTATTTCTTCTTTGATTAGCAGAAAATTTATTTTGTTATGTTGGCAAGCATAGATTTTGCTTTGTTCAATAACAGTATCCATAAGTTCATCAGAAGAAAAATCCTCAAACACCTGGGGCACTGTCTTATTTGCTAGACATTCTGCAACATTATCTTCTTTGCTCTTCCTTAGTTCAGTAGTGTTTGTGTACGTTGGTTGACATTTATACTACTTACATTTATATTTTTTGTAGATAACGTACCACTTTCTGCTCCATCACCTAACGCTTTCCTTCTTTTGGCTTCTGGAGGTACAACTGTAGCATTAGCTTCATCTCAGCTAAATGTGAATGTATGCTTTCCCGGCGTATACAGCTGGCAAAGAGTTCTCGGGCTTCCAGCCGGTTATGAGCTGGTTATGAGCTCTAAAGTACATCTTGTACAACAGACTCATTGTTCAGTACATTTTTGTCAATGTCTTCTTCATCTGTTATTACATCTGCATCGGGTGAAATAATCGCCAATTCTACGTCATCATCTTCATCGTCACTCTCTTGATGGTTCTCTAGTTCTGCTGTAATTTCTTCAAGTGTAAGTCCACACGGCATGATTTTATCCTGTTGGAATCGTTAAATTTGAATAGAATATGAAAAAAAGCGGATATAAAGAACGTAAAATGCAATTCTTCTCTGTATAATACGTGTATACAAGAATTGGACACCTCACAATAAAGGATAGTGTAACATGCCATTGTCCCATTATTGGGATGCATAAAATATGTCGATATTGCACTTACTTGAAAAAATCTGAAGTATACTTAATCTTACACAGACATCCATATGTTCATAACAAACACGCCCAGACAACTAAATCACAGCTCATAGTCGTCCAGGAACTACCAGCAGACATACAGTGCTGCCAAGTGCGAGAACAAAAAATCGGCAAGTTCATAATTTTCCTGACGTGAAGTACATTGAAAAAAAGTTATGTATTTTACATTTACATACATTATAGCAGTTAGTTGAACCTACAGGTGCAACAATAAAGGCTAAAAGCTCCATTGCTTACGTAGAAATTAGTAAAATATATGGGTCCCAAAAAAGGGACAATGGCCAGTAATGGGTTAAGAAACGCAAATTTGTGGGTAACAGATATGTGAGAATGCATTTTCTTCTGAAGTAGTTGAAGACACTTGTGCTAGCAGTGAGGGAAACCACGATAATGTTTCTGAAGTGACCGCACCCCCTAGTTCATCGAAAAGGAAAGTAAGTTTAGAAATGGGCGACAGTAGTAAAACTAATGATATTATGGAAAACGTCATTACTGATCTCAAAATCCTTCCAGGGGAACCTGGCCTAAAAATGAAGCACTAGGATGAAATGACACACCACTTGTTTCTCGGATACCATGATACTCAGCTTTAAATCTAGTGTAGTGCGTAATTCATAAGTTGGTAGTACTGGTACTGCGTTAATGGCGTGCTCCTCTTGTGTTTATTTTCCGTGCTATAGCTCAAAGCTGTTGTCAACAGGTGCTGATCTATAATTGGTGAGTCACATTATGCTCTAAACACGTGCTTTATTATATTGCTTTCAAAAATGTAAGTTAAGGTTATGGAACCATATTCTTTTCTTTGTTTTTTGACAAAGCTTTGTTGATAGACGTAAGATGGTCATATGTCTGTTGTTCCGACGTAAAATGATTCACCAGTTGCTTGGGTATAATGAAACATTGGGTCATTTTACCCATGTATAGTGTGCCATTTTACCCTGGCAAATAAATCATATATTTTGAACATTTATTGTTGTGTTTGTGTATTAAAATTAATTATAATACTAAATACAATGTTAATAAGATTGGTTGGTTGGTTTGGGGAAGGAGACCAGACAGCGTGGTCTCGGTCTCATCGGATTATGGAAGGATGGGGAAGGAAGTCGGCCGTGCCCTTTCAGAGAAACCACCCCAGCATTTGCCTGGAGTGATTTAGGGAAATCACAGAAAACCTAAATCAGGATGGATGGACGCGGGATTGAACCGTCGTCCTCCCTAATACGAGTCCACTGTCTAACCACTGCACCACCTCGCTCTGTTAATAAGATAATGAAATTATATATTGTAAATGTTTAATATACAGACATATTTGTAGGCTTAGGCTAAAACTGCTGGCTGATAGTAATTGCAATATAATAATATCATATGCCTAACTTTAAGTATCCTGTGTATGTAGGATCGTAAATCAATAGATGACTCAACTTCTTTTCAGCACAAATGGTTGGGACCTACAAGAGAGAGACAGATCGTTAGTGATGAAGCGAAGACTCGATGAAACAAGCTATTCAAGCTACTGAAAGAAAATATATGGGATGGCTGAAAGTTTAAAAGAAATTTGGTGTTCCAAAAGCTGCATTACGCCGAAGAGTTATGGGAAAAACAAACTTATCACTGGAGCAGACAAAGGCTTGTTACGATTCATCCCTACATTTTCTAAGAGACTTGAAACATTGCTGGTGGATCACATAAAAGATTTAGATTGCCAAATTTTTGGTCTTACAAAATGGCTCTGAGCACTATGGGAATCAACTGCTGTGGTCATTAGTCCCCTAGAACTTAGAACTACTTAAACCTAACTAACCTAAGGACATTACACACATCCATGCCCGAGGCAGGATTCGAACCTGCGACCGTAGCAGTCGCATGGTTCCGGACTGTGTGCCTAGAACCACGAGACCACCGCGGCAACCCTTTGGTCTTACATGTAACGATATACGAAAATTAGTTTTTCAGTTAGCAGGCCAAAATAGAATCCCTCACAGATTCAGCAAAAAAGATGAAATGGCAGACTGGGATTGGCTTAGCGGATATCGAAAGAGAAATCAGGACATTTCTCTCAGAAAACCAGAGCTCACTTCAGCAGCTAGAACCCAGTCTTTTAACAAACCGCAAGTAGAAAAGCTTTTTAACATTCTTGAACAAAAATTACAGAAAAATAATATTGAGCACGCTAGAGTATGGAATGTTAACGGATCAGCACTTTCAACAGTGCAGAAACCTCAAAAAGCGTTTGCGGCAACTGGTAAAAAACAATTTGCGACAATCACCAGTGCAGAGAGAGGACAGCATGTTAGTGTGGTATGCTGCATGCGTTCATCAGGAAACTTTATCCTGCCAACTCTACTTTTTCAAAAGAAAAGATGAAGGCACGAGTTTTTAGATGGCGCACCTACAGGATCACTAGGGAAGCCAGGTGAGTCTGGCTGGATGACGGGAGATTCATTTCTCACTTGGCTTAAGCATTTTTAAAAGTATGCAAATGGAAGCAAAGATAACAAGGTTTTATTAGTATTAGATGGACATAGTACGTATAAACGCTTAGAAGTAGTTACTTACGTGAGAGAAACGGCATAATTATGATTTCTTTTCCTCCTTATTGCACACACAAGCAGCAGCCTCTAGACGTATGTTTCTATGGTCCCCTGAAGACTTACTATGATAATTCCTCCACAATGTGGTTAAAAATCATCGTGGAAGAGTCATATCTCAATTTCAGATAGCTGAAATATTTTGTGAGGCATATGGAAAAGCTGCTACTATTAGTAATGCCTTAAGGGAAACCAGAATTTGACGGTTCAACCCACAAATATTTCCGGAGCACGCATTTTTGCCTTCTTTAGTAATAAACATTGATGAAGAGCGCGAAGAGACTGGCACTGGAGAAGTTACAGTGAAGAATATAGGTAAGCCCAACACATTCAGAAGAACAACACATCCAGATAGACTCGACTTCAAAAGAAGACGTTAAACTTCCATACAGTTCTAACGAAAATAGTGAGAATAGTCCATATACCTCTCTACCAGATCTAAGGGAAACATAGTGTTGCGAGACCCAACATATCCGAGTTTCACCACAGGATATATTACTAGTCCCATCAGCTTCTGGATCTTATGCTCGAAGCAAAAGAAAATGGGATGGTTCCCAAATTTTAACCAGTAGTCCACATCCATCAAATTTACAAGCAACAGTAGCGGGAAAGCAAGCATTAGAAGAGAGAAAAGCGGGAAGAAATGCAAAAAGACAGCTGACATTCAGGGATGAAAGTGAAGACGAAGTAGATATTTTTGGTGGAGATGCTGACGAGGACGATGCTCCTTGCATTTACTGCAACGACCTTTTTAGTCGTTCTAAGCCAAGGGAGACTTGGCTGTGGCGTGTAAAATGTGCCATGTGGGAACACGCTGAATGCACAGGGCTTCCTAGTACAGCTAAGAGATTTGTATGTGACATATGCAAAGACTGAATACTTCATAACATGATATTTATACTAGGGCAAAATGACCTACTCGTGTTTCATTTTACCCCCAGTAACTAGGGTAAAATGAAACACTGAAGTAATTTTGCAATGCTAATTTTATGCAAAAATATTTTCTTTTTTAAAATATCTTGTGTACTGAAACATGTGTTTGTTAGTTATCTTCGTGTTTGCAACTTTGTACAAACAAATATAAATAAATATCGAGTACAGAGCGAGTTTTGCTTAGGGTGTGTTATTTTAGGTCAGGTTCCCCTACAAGTTCTTTCTGAAACTCTCTTGCTGTCGTTATGATGGTGAAGTTAAACTTTATGAGGATATTGGAGCTAGAATAGGTGTTGTGTCTAAATTAATTATTAAATGTCAGAAGTGCAAAAACGAAAAAGCATTTCATGCTTCATCAAAGTGTTCAGGTAATGAATTGTATGAGACTAATGTAAGACTGTTCTATGGCCTTAGATGCATTGTTAAAGGTGCAAGGGCTGGCAATGTTCTCTGCACTATGTTGATTTTGCCAAAACCACCTTCTAGGTATATGAAATAAGTAACAGCAGTTGGGGACTCTGTTGTGGATGAAGATTCAATGGTTGCTGCTACAGCAGAAGCTGTTGAACAAAATGAGGGTGACAAAGAAATCAGCATTGCTGTGGATCGATCCCGGCAAAAGCGTGGGTTTAGTTCTAAAAATAGTTTTGCATCTGCAATAAGTACTGACACTGGAAAAGTTTTGGATTTTGGAGCTCTCAGTAAGTACTGCCAATGTTGTTCAGTGAACCAGAAGAACAGATCACTTCATAAGCAGACATGTATAAAAAGACTATGATGGTACAAGAGGAGGAATGGAGGTAAAAGGAGCAGTTAACATTTTCCAGCGTGCACAGAAGGATAGAGGTGTCAGATATGTGAACTGCTTAGGTGATGGAGACAGCAAAGCTTTCGTTGTAGTATAAAACAGTAAGCCATATGATGTTCCTATACAAAAACTTGGGTGTGTAAGACATGTCAAGGAAAGGATGGGAACACATCTGCATAACCTAAAAATCAAGCTGGGTAACACAAAACTCTCCGACGGCAAGGCAATAAAATGTGCTGGAAGACTAACGGACAAAGTAATTAATTGATGAATTACAGCAATATTATGGGAAGGCCATTAGAGATAACTGAAAATTTAGAGAAGATGAAAAGAGCTGTGTGGAGCACTTTCTTTCATCAAATATCAACGGATGAAAAGCTGTCATGCTTCATGCTTTGTGTCCACCTCCTCCAAACAATTGGTGTAAATATAGGCAAGCTGAATTTTCTGGCACAATACATGAATTTACACATTAACATTCTCTTCCTTTGGCATTGATAGAGACAATCAAACCTATTTACAGAGATTTGGCAAATCCAGAGCCACTAAAGAAGTGTTTAAATGGGAAGACCCAGAATGTGAATGAGTCCTTCAATAATGTTGTGTGGTGCCATGTGCCTAAAATGAATATGTTGGCCTTATGAGTCTAAAGTTAGCAGTGTCTGATGCTGTAATAACTTTTAATGGTGGGAACTATGAAAAACTTAAGTTTCTGGAGAAGTTAGGGGTAAGATTTGGACAGAACACAGCTAAAGGACTGCAAAAACTGGATGAACTTGGTGTATGTAAAGCAGAGTTAGCTAATCACCAAATGACAAAAGAAGTAAGAAAGAAAAGGAGGAGGCAAGGACTGAGCTATTGCACAGGCGCCGACTCCATGGGGCTTGAGGGAGCCCGAGCCCCCTCAAAAATTCGTTTGTGGGGGTGGAGCCACCCCAATAATTTAAGAAAATAATTAGTTATATTATACTTCGCAAAATCACAAAATTATGTTGGATTCTTTATTTCCGTTGTTTGATGATAGTTCCCTTTTAAAATACATTCAGTAATGAGATAAAACAAATAATTATTATGGTAGTAAGAGGGTTAACTGAAAATGAGTGGTGTGAATCATGATAGTGCTGCAGGCACACAATTAGATCCAGTGCGCAAGCCTTCAGGCAAAGTATGGTGCCAGTGGGCCAGTGCTGTGGCCATGGTGACATCAAATTAACTGGAGCACGCCTGGAACCGTCCACCTCACATCACCTTGACACTTCGAGACATTATAAAGCCCAACCTGCTGTCACAGTCATTCAGTTGGGATAGTTTCGTTTAATGGATGTTGCAGACGTGTTTAGTGTTCCAACTTTAGTCTCTAGTGGACTATTTTATATGACTATATTTTATTCTTTTACTTTAGTCTCTTAGTGTATTGTGAATTAACTTTGCAATGGATAAATTTGCTACCAAAAAGACGTACATGGGAGTTGATGATACTGCAAGTCAACCTCCAACAGTTATTGTGTCGTCAGTTGCTTCACCATCTTCAGGCGAGAACCGTTCACAGCAGATACCTGGACAATCCGGTAAGGGAATATCATTTCAGAAGTCTTGGTTGATCAAATATACATGGCTAGACTATGAACCATCAACCGAAAAAGTTTTATGCAAAATCTGCAGAGAGGCAGATGATAAAAATCTAAATTCTGTCACTATCCAAAGTGTGGCCTCCCAATTGAATGAACAGTTAGTGATATGAAGAAAGGCCGTTTAGCTCTTGAGACAATTTTTACTACCATGCAGTTTCTATGCCGACAAGGACTAGCAATTAGAGGGCACGAAGATGTAAACTCATTTTTCTTTCAATTACTGGAACTCTGAAAGAATGACATACCTAAGTTTAAAGATTGGTTAGGGCTTTCGGGGTAAAAGTGGAAGAACCACGATATTCAAAACGAGATCATTGATCTACTAGGAAAGTCTGTGTTGAGAAAGGTATTGGCTTTAATCAAGAAGACAGAACATTTTCCCATTATGGCTGACAAAACAAGTGATTCTTAGATTCATGAAAAAGTGTCATTATGTATTCGTACTGTTCATGATTCCTTAATCATCAATGAAGACCTTATTGGCTTATACAAGACCTCCAACACTGGATCACAAACTCTGTTTAGTATTTTAAAAGACTTTTTGCTCGTCTTGATTTGTCAATGGATAACTTAAGAGGACAGTGTTATGATGGTGCCTCGAACATGAGAGGTAAGTTCAAAGACTAAAAAAAAAGTTAGTTTTGGATATACAACCAAAAGCACGTTATGTACACTGCACTGCTCATAGTTTAGACTTGGGAGTCGTAGACAGTCTCCGCCATATAATGTCTACGAAGGATATTATGGCTTTAACCAAGTGTTTAATAAACACCATAAGGGAATCCAACGAAAGGATGGCACTTTTCAGAAGCAAACGCTGTGATTGTGCCAACGACCAAGCTGGTCTACAACCCCTTTGCCCGACTTGATGGACTATGTGAGTTTCTAATATCTTGAGAATATTGAAAAACTTTCAAGAACTTCTAGAGTTTTTTGAAACATTTTCTGCAGAGGACGAAGCAGAGGCAGGTTACAAATATGCAGGCTACCTTGAATCAAAGTTACAATTCAAGACTTATTTCTTTTTACGCCTTTATTGCCATGCAATGAACCCAGTAGAGGATGTTAATGAAAAATTCAATGCCCTCATCTAAGTGTTGCTGATCTGGAAAAAATATATGAGGGCTTGAGTTGTATACTGAATGGAAGTCGTGATAGTTTTGAACACTTTTGGGAACTGTGTTTAAAAGAAAAACCTTCACAAGTTGAAGATCCTTCACTTCCATGGAATCAAAGTACACCAAAGAAGTATGAAAACAATGAAGCCAGTTCACTGCACACTTTCAAAACCCCAAAGGAATACTACAAAGCTATTTACATTGAAGTTTGTGAAATGGTGGAATCCTGAGTTGGTGAGCAGTTTCCTTCAATGGGACTCACGCGGGTAATTGCAGTTGAACAAGAGTGCTTGGTCTTTATAAACAGAGGTGAAACAAATTTGGAAAAATCAAGTGATTTTTTCAAAAATGACCTTGAGAGACTGCGCTTGCACTTGAATGTGTTACCCCATACCTCTAATAAAAAACAAGTGGTCTTAAAAAACATGTGTGATGTAAGAAGATACATCACACAAGGGCATGCAACTGGAGAAATGTTATGTGAAGTAGTGAAGTGCATTAAGCTTCTTCAGGTAGTTCAAATCACGACAGCAACAGCAGAACGGTTATTTAGTGCCCTTAGACGTCTGAAGTCATATCTACATTCAGCAATGGGACAGAAGCGATTGAACAACTTGGCAGTTCTTCACACCCACCGAGATGTTTTGGATGAATTGGACATCTGACCAGTCATCAGCGACTTCATATTCGGTAATCTGAGGTCATCAGTGCCCTAGAACTTAGAACTTCTTAAACCTAACTGACCTAAGGACATCACAAACATCCATGCCCGGGGCGGGATTCGAACCTGCAACCACAGCAGTCGCACGGTTCCGGACTGAGCTCCTAGAACCGCTCGACCACCACGGCTAGCCATTGTACTGTGTACAGTGATGAATATGGTTCTGCAGTGCCATGGATGACCATCAATGGGGAGTGTGGTATCAACCTGAGGAGGGGTTCCATTCTTCCATACTATTTTTTAACAGGACAATGCTTGCCCACACATGGCTCATGTCTCTATGAACTATCTTCTGTGGCCAATTAGATCCGTCCACTGTGTTCCCAGCAGAACATGTGTGAGACCAGTTCGGACATCAGCTTCATCCCAGTGCGAATATCCGGATATCAAAACCAGTTCAAGCAGATAAGGGTCAATAGACTCATTAGAGGATGCAGCAGCTTTATGACACTCTTTCCAACTGAAACAGAGCATGCATCAAAGCTGTATGGGGTGCAGTGTATTACTGATAACTGGGCTCATACTGCCAATATGTATTGCCTCAGCTGTGTTGCTGGATTCGTGAATTCCTGTCCAAGGTCATAGTTCGTAGTAATTGACGGAAATTTGGCGTTCCCCATGGACGTGTGATAGACTCCCTGCTGCTCCTAATGTAGATAAATGACAGAGGAGACCATTTGAGCAGCCATCTAACATTGTTTCCAGATGATGCTGTCATTTATCGACATAGAAAGCCATCAGATGATCAAAATCAATTGTGAAACGATTTACATAAGATATCTATATGGTGCAAAACTGCAGATGACTGTAAACAATGAAAATAGTGAAGTCATCCATATAAGTGCTAAAACAAATCCGTTAAATTTTGGTTACACGAAAAATCACACAAGTCTACGAGTTGTAAATTCGACTAATACTTAGGGATTAGAATTACGAATAACATTAAGTGGAAAGATCACGTATGAGGGGCGTCTGAAAAGTCCGTGCTAAATCCCACAGATGGCACTACTGGCGCATATCGAAGTCATGTTTAGTTAGTAGCATCTTTGGAAAGAAAGCACGCATAGTTTCAGCCATATTGGTCCATTTCTTTGTGTTTGGCATTTGTGTGAATCAAGGAAGTCAAGTGTTTATCAAAATTGGACGAAAAAGAATTTCATGTGGTGATCAAACATTACTTTATGAAAGGCAAAGAGAATCTTGATAAACATTACGGTGACTCTGCACCTTCGATTAGAACAGTTTATAAGTGGTTTCAAAATTTACGGAGTGGCCATATGGGCACAAGTGATCTGAACTTTCTGGAGGTTTCGACTCCAGAAATCATTGATAAAATCCATGATATGCTGATGGATGACAGAAGAGTTAAGGTGTGTGAGATTGCTAGTGCTGTGGGTATCTCGAATGAACGGGTACATAATATTTTTCACGAACATTTGGACATTAGAAAGCTATCCGCAAGATGGGTTCCGCGATTGCTCATGCTTGACCAAAAACGGAATCGTGTGAAGTGTTGCAAAGATGGTTTCCAGCTGTTCAGGAAGAATCCGTTACGTCACTGTGGATGAAACGTGGTCACGTTACTATACACCTGAAATCAAACAACATTCTAAACAATGGGTTACCAAGGGGAATTTGCACAAAAAAAGGCTATGACCATTCCTTCGGCCGGAAAGGTTATGGCGTGTGTCTTTTGAGATTTGCGAGGGATAATCCTCATCGACTATCTGGGAAACACATCCTCCCTGTTCTCCAGGCTTGGCTCTCTCGGACTAGTATTTGTTCCCCAAATTGAAGAAACGGCTGTGCGGACAAAGATTTTATTCAAGTGAGGAGGTGATTGCAGCAGCTCTAATAGCTATTTTGCAGACTTGGACAATTCCTATTATTCGAAAGGGATCATCAAATTAGAACAGCATTGTACGAAGTGTATAAGTCTAAAAGGAGACTATGTCGAAAAATAAAAAAGGTTTACCCCAAACACGTAAGTAATTATTATTATTATTTTTTTTTTTTTTTTTTTTTTTGCGGGCTTCTCAAATTCCCCTTGTAGATAACTTTGTGGGTAAAGCAATCTGACGACTGTGATCTATTGGCAGAACACTTAGAAAGAGCAACAGGTGAGCGTCAGAGAATGCTTACACCACATATGTCTGCCCTCCTCTGGAGTAGTGCTGTGCAGTATGGGATCTGCATCATGTGGGACTGACGAAGGACATCGAATAAGTTCAAAGAAGAGTAGCTCATTTTGTATTACCGCGAAATATGGGCTACATTGACAGAAATGAATGAGAGGAAAGGGAATGACATAATAACTACAATGAAGGTAACACAATTTTGATGGTGCCCTTAACATTACAAAAAGCGAGACATGGTTCTTTGCAACGTGTGATTACCACAGACGGCAGTACATGCTCTGCAACATGCTGTTATGGTAGCCATAAGTCGGGTAAGGAGCTCCTGTGGTAGGACTTTCCATTCCTGTACCAGCGCAGCTGGAAACTGCTAGATGGTCACTGGTGCATATGGACGAGCACCGTTGTGTCTCCCCAGTATATCCCTGAGGTGCACGATGGGCTTTGAGTCGTGGGAACAGGCAGGCCAGTAAATTCGAAGATTGTCCTTACGTTCCAAGAGCTCCTCCAGCTGCGCAGTTCTTTGTAGTCAATTATTATCATTGTTAAAAATGAAGTCAGGACCGAATGCATCCCTGAAAAGACGCTTGTTGGAGATTAGATTAGTTTTTCGCTCCATAGATCCGTGCTGAGGAGATTCTCGTGGATGTGGAACATGTCATTTTTTTAAAAGCTGAAATAACAATACTTATAGTATGAATATATACAATACATCATTTATTTCTATTAAAAATTTCGTAAGTGGAGTAAAAGGAGTTGACCACTAGTAAGTCTTTCAGGCTCCATTTAAACTGATATTTATTTGTAACTATTTTTTTATGTTCGCTGGCAGATTATCGAAGATGAGTGTTCCTGTGTAGTGGACCCCTTTTTGAACTAAAGTAAGTGCTTTTAAGTCCCTGTGCAGATCATTTTTGTTCCTGGTATTGTATGTATGAACTGAGCTGTTTGTTGGAAAAAGAGATATATTATTTAGGACAAATTTCATTAAGGAGTAAATATACTGAGAGGTAGTATTTAGTATACCCAGTTCTTTGAAGAGGTTTCTACAGGACGTATGTGAATGTACTCCACAAATAATACGTATTACACGCTTTTGGACTCTGAAAACTTTTGTTTGACTTGATGAGTTACCCCAAAATATTATACCATATGACATAGAGAATGAAAGTGGGCAAAATGTGCAAGCTTTTTTATTTTTATGTACACAAGAAAAAGCAATGGCCATAAGATGGATCCTTGTGGGACACCACATGTAATTTCTTCCCATTCTGATGATGACTGATGACTTAATTCACTAGTCCCTTGCACTGACACCCTTTTTTCCCTGTTAGTGAGGTAGGACTTGAACCATTTTGCAGCACTACCTGTTTCACCATAGAATTCTAATTTATTTAAAAGGATGTTGTGGTTCACACAATCGAATGCCTTTGACAAATCACAGAAAAAATCTGCTGCTTGTAATTTGTTATTTAATGAATTAAGTACATTTTCATTGTAGGTGTAAGTAAAGGAGTACAGTGTCGCAATAACGTTGATGACGTTCAACGATTTGGGTGTTAGTACTCCTATGGAACATTATGCGTCTAAAGCACCTGGGCCACCAGACGATCACGTTTGACAATGTTCCTGGTTGCATCACATTCCTACCTCTCCAGGTCGGATGACGTGTTCCCACCTCTCGCCGTAACAGAGTAATTCCCGCATTTTCGAACACGATTGTTTTGCTGGTCTAGATAGTACGGTATGGGGAGGCATAATGTTGCATGGGCGTACTAATCTCCTAGTCTTTGAACATGGTACACTCTAAGGTCAACGTTAGTGAGACATTGTGCTACTTCCCCATGTGAGTGTTTTCAAGGATGCATTCGGTCCTTGTGCATGACAAGGCGCGACAGCATCGAACTGTGCACGAGGACGAGCACTTTAAACGAGATGTTATTTGGCGAATTGATTGACCTACCCATTGCCCCGACTTAAATCGCAAAATCCCCAAGGCAGATGCGCTGGGGAGAAGTATTCAGCATGTCCACATGCACCAACAACCATCCAATAGTTATCAATCCCATTGGTGGAGGACGACAAGAATTCTTTACTAACTTCGTGGTCAGTATGGGAACACGTTGCAAAGCATGCGTTTCCATATTTGATGATCACATTCTATTAAGAGCCATGTCCTCCCTTTAGAAATGTCCAGGGGATCATCATAAATCTAGGTGATTTATGTAATTATTGTTTTTGAATAAAAGTATCTCTCCTGTTCGCCTCATTGTGTACTCGTATTTCGATTAGATGCCTTCTATACTGTACTGTACTGTAGCAGTTATTTCTACTTGTGGTCCTTGGTTTCATCGACTGTCAAGTGACACATTATGCGAAAGCCACTTCCGTCCTTACACTTTGGACACAGAAAAGTGATGAGTGCCCACAATACTTTACCGTGAACACTGCCACAGCGTGCCTGCAATATATGACTACTGGGGGACGGTCGGACAGTATTGGGCTTCAAATGGCTCTGAGCACTGTGGGACTCAACTTCTGAGGTCATCAGTCCCCTAGAACTTAGAACTACTTAAACCTAACTAACCTAAGGACATCACACACATCCATGCCCAAGGCAGGATTCGAACATGCGACCGAAGCGGTCTCGCGGTTCCAGACTGTAGCGCCTAGAACCGCTCGGCCACTCCGGCCGGCTCGGACAGTATTGTCGAGAGATTAGGCTACTGCAGGTCGTTGCCGAGATACTGTCGAGGTTTTGCCGATGTTGTCCACCAAGTGCGAAGAATATTTGGTGGTGCAAGGGAATACCATGGGAATATCCATCTCCGTCCTCCTCTGTAAGTGTTTCCCTCGCTTTCTCAGCCTTGCTTCCTCCTTTTCACACCGACAGCACTGTGAGGCCAGTCAAGCAACAAGTAATCGAGAGATGAAACTATATTATTTCAGTTCAGTTTGAAAGATGGCGTTCGTAGAGGTACTCAGTCGTTGTCAGTAGGAATGCAGAAATGGGCATACGAGAAGACCATGAATTCCATAAATGTGATCTACATTTACGACCAGAGATATGGATCAGAGAAAATAATATAGACTGAGATCGAAATCTAGAAATGGCCATTCTCTCTGCTGCCGTCGCAGTAGGTGTGCAGTAGTGAACCAAAACTTTGCTCTGCGTATATAATTAAGATTTCTAACCTTTTTTAAAAATTCATCACTTGGGTTTCCCTGTTTTTAAGCAGCAACTCACCGACTGTCTTTCCTTTTCTTTATTACTGCGGTCTATGTATGCATTTTTTGTCACGTCCCATAAGCAGGATCGTAGATGTAACGCTTTTATGAAATTCATAACTCTATCGCAGTAAAGGAGAACCACAATAAGATATAAACATAAAAGTTTATTGGTGTTTCAAACAAATTTAATGAACGCGTTGAGACCTTCTAACAAAAGGTTGTAAACGCCTACCGCCAAGAGCCAATCAGTGAGAAGTAGGCCTACACCTTAAAGAGTTACACACATTAACTGTATTTTTTGGTCACCCCTTCATTTCAAAATTCATGGCACAGAAACGAAAATTACCAATGTGTCGAGAGCACCAAGTCAAAGTACAAATATTTGTCTAATGACAAAATCATTTGTTTTCCACGAAGGATTTTTCGGAGCATTCCTGAGCGACGTCGGAATATGGTGGAACGCCCGTCAGAATGTGGTGGAACGCCCTCAATTCTTGGAGGCGGTCTTGAATCCGTGGTAATTCTGTGTTAGACGCATTTGGTCCATGGTCGTTGTCGAAGTTTAAAAACATCTCGTTTCAATTAACACATATTTTCGAGTGGGTTAATGTGCGGGCAAAAGGATAGTGAACCTAGCATGTTGAAGGAACGTGTTCACGGGAACAGCACGATGGGCGCGCTAGTTATCATCTGTCAAGATGAAATTGTCACCAACATGTTAGGGATGCGGTACCGTTATTGACCGTTGGATCTCGTCCCTGTGCTATAGAACGGCGAGGCTGCCCTCAGAAACCATGAGTGGTGGTGGTGGTGGTTAGTGTTTAACATCCCGTCGACAACGAGGTCATTAGAGACGGAGCGGAAGCTCGGGTTAGGGAAGGATTGGGAAGGAAATCGGCCGTGCCCTTTCAAAGGAACCATCGCGGCCTGAAACGATTTAGGGAAATCACGGAAAACTTAAATCGGGATGGCTGGAGACGGGATTGAACCGTTGTCCTCCCGAATGCGAGTCCAGTGTGCTAACCACTGCGCCACCTCGCTCGGTCCATGAGTGGTGTATGGGGGTTTGATGTAATACCGCCCCATAACCATCAATACGTTACTACCTTGTTGCACACGTAGGATACAGTTTTGGAGGTGTTCTAAGTTAACAGGCTATCTCTAAATACGGTGTCTGTGAATATCAGTGTGCAAAAAATTCCGAGTTTCGTCTGTGAGCAACACCCAACATCAGTGCTGCGGTATCGATTCTGCATGGTTTGTTGCTCATCTGTAACGACTTGGTGCTCGCCATTGTTGTCGGGAGTGGAATTTCGCATTATAAAATCGTCTCCTAACAGTTTGGTTCGATAGATGAAGTCCTGTAGCCTCTTAGAACGTATAATTCAATTCTGCAGCACTCGACCCACTGCTTTTTTGAGTCAAAAGTCAAGTCGTAGATATCGATCATCCTAAGTACCTGTCGAACGTGGAGGACATGTTCAGTGTAAGTCCTCAACATTACATGTCGATTGGAATCGATCCCATGTTCGCACCATATCACTTTGACTCCGGTGCCCATTTCGAACAATTACCCTGACTGATAAGCCTTCTACACGTAACGTGATGGTGCGGACCCTATCTTTGGTAGGGATTGTCTTTTTTATCATGATGAATGTTCGCTCCGCTGTTCCACATGTCTGTAATGCGTCCCTACAGGTGCTTTACTTTCAACTGAAATTGTGCAGTCCATTCAAGTGCGGATTTTATGCGTATGACAGCTGTGTGTATATTTACAAGCAACGTCAGCGTCGATCTCCCGGGGCAATCCCAATAGCAACCCACCTGCGCGACATATCAAGATGATGCAGAACTTTTGTTGATACGTGTACATCAGATTTCTGGATGAATCGCCGGTAGCCAAAACTGAGGGATGAGTGATAGTCTAGCTGTAACTGGTATATTTCTTTCATATTCGTATTTGTCTAGCCACTTCTCGCACTAATTGTTTTTAAACAATGTATTTAGATTCGTGTTTCAGTGTTCTAGGAATGCTATGTATCCAGCATCAGTTGTTTAAATGTGTGTGAAATCTTATGGGACTTAACTGCTGAGGTCATCAGTCCCTAAGCTTACACACTACTTAACCTAAATTATCCTAAGGTCAAACACACACACCCACGCCCAAGGGAGGACTCGAATCTGCGCCGGGATCAGCTGCACAGTCTACGACTGGAGCCCAGCACCAGTTCACGACCTAAAGTTTCTGGGTGCACGAATGGCAAAACGTCATTTTTTCGGATGAATCCAGGTTCTGTTTACAACATCATGATGGTCGCATCCGTGTTTGGCGACATCGCGGAGAACGCACGTTGGATGCGTGTATTCGTCATCGCCATACTGGCGTATCACCTGGCGTGATGGTATGGGGTGCCATTGGTTACACGTCTCCGTCACCTCTTGTTCTCATTGATGGCACTTTCAATAATGGACGTTACATTTCAGTTGTGTTACGACCCGTGGCTCTACCCTTCATTCGATCCCTGCGAAACCCTACATTTCAGCAGGATAATGCAAGACCGCATGTTACAGGTACTGTACGGGCCTTTCTGGATACAGAAAATGTTCGACTGTTGCCGCGGCCAGCACATTCTCCAGATCTCTCACCAATTAAAAACGTCTGGTGTATGGTGGCCGAGTAACTGGCTCGTCACAATACGCCAGTCACTACTCTTGATGAACAGTGGTATCGTGTTGAAGCTGCATGGGCAGCTGTACCTGTACACGCCATACAAACAGAGCCAGAGGTGGTTGTTCTGGGTACTGATTTCTCAGGATCTATGCACCCAAATTGCGTGAAAATGTAATCACATGTCAGTTCTAGTATAATATATTTGTCCAATGAATACCTGTTTATTATCTGCATTTCTTCTTGAAGTAGCAATTTTAATGGCCAGTAGTGTACGTGATTTAAACGCTAGGTGTCGCGGTTCTGAACTCCATCCCAGAGGCGTCGAAAGAATGTTGGTAGGAGTGAGTGTGACGACCTTCCCATCGTCTGACACGTGCACGATGCCGTTGGTCATAATTATGGTGTCAATGTGACATCATTAACCACCTTACACCTTACATGAAGTTCTGAGCTGCGCCCTTTTTCCGCTTATGTCGACATCTTGCTGTCGTCGAACTCGTGGGTAACGTCGAAGGGTTCCGCGCCTTTACACCATTGTAGAGGAAGGTTGTAGGAACTTTTGTGCCAAATTTCAAACTTATGCCTTTCTATGAGACAATTAGGGGATTTTGAATAACTGATTCTTTAATAGTGTTGTGCCGTGTAGCTCTGTTACTCCAAGTTTTCAATTTGTTTACTGAAAGCATGGATCAGTGGGCACTAGCTGTTTGCAGTTAAAAGACCACTTTAGTACACGGAATGTAGGAGACGCTTGTATTCAGCTGCCATTCCGCCTCTCTTTCTCGCGCCACGTGTGTCAATCAATGAAGAGATTGAGTTCGTTGTCTGATCGATGTGAATTATCGTTTTTTTCAGATTTGTGGGGTGTTATCGTTGAATTACGGCCGCGAAACGCTTGTTCTGGTAATCCGTCAGGAAATTTGGCATTGTCGCAAGAACTAATTTTAGAAATGGGGAGCTCCAGGTTGGAAATTAGCTAGAGGAACATGATAATAGTAAAGTAATTTAAGAAACATACTGGACTGGAAGATGCAGTTATGACAGTTATAAAAAATGTTTGGGAAGTGGTCTGAACACGTTTCTAAGCGAATAGATTGCATTAGGGCCGAGGAAATTATTCAGTGCATTTCAAAATGCAGGTTGTAATAAAAAAGCGTCGGCCAGACTTTCAGGAAAGATTCGCCACACGTAGAGCGTGAAAATATTTTATGTGGATGTGGGTCCGGATACGCTTTATTTCCTAGTTAGAGGTTATTTTCTACTTCTCTTCTTCATCATATTGATCATGGGAAACAGGGAAACAGAACGTACCAGCATTACATGACACATTTTCTTAAAGGAAATGTTCAAAATACCCGCTCTGTTAGATATGAAACACTTTCCTAAATTAAATGTTGAAAATGCCCTCCGTTTACAAGGATGCATGCATCAACCCCCCGTCCCATTGAATCCCTGAGGCGCTGTTGTCTAGAAATATTTTCTGTTTGGGCTGGAATTGTTGCTGACTGTTAGTGAGGACCTCATATTATTCCACCCAGGAGCCACGGTGAAACTTACTATGCTTTCTTAGGGAATACTCTATCTGTCCAGCTAGAACAGTATGCCTTTACAAGTGCGATAAAACACGTACATCGCGCACGACGCAGCTGCTTCGCTTTTCAGTATGAATGTTCATAGGATTCTGAATAACATGTTGCGTGAAACATGGACAGGTAGGGATGGACCAATTGCTTGGCCTCCATCCTCTCTGGTCCTAAACACACTAGAGTTTTATTTGACGGGACATTTGAAAGCTCCTGTGTACGAAGCCTTGGATCAAAATGTAACGTCCTCGTGCCCTTATTGTGTGAAGGCAGTAAGACAACGAGCAATTCTTCAGGGATATGTGCGCATTCGGTATTCAACACGACGGTGGGTTGATGTATGTATCGTTGCTAACAGAAGACATTTTGAACATTTCATTTAGGAAACTGTTTCATACCGTACTGAAGAGGGCGTGTTGTACATTTCATGAATAAAAAATTTCGTGTAACACTGGTACGTTCTGTTGCTGGTATTTCCCATAATTAAGGGGATCATGAAGAGAAGTAGAAAATAAGTTCCAACATGTAAATAAAGCCTTTACGGACCCGCATCCGTATGGCATATTTTCTTCCTCCACGTGCGAGGAATGTTACCTGTAAGTTTTGCCCTATAATTTCGATACACACTGTATAAGAGGAGAAAGGGCTGGTGACCTAGTGGAAGGTAACAAGATCACATTATAAGCCATGAAGCAACAACTTGCATATCATAAAGCATGGCAAAGGTTACTCAAGGCCTTTATCGAGCACAAGTGATCAAAAGGCTAATGACAGAGATGAATCAGTAGTAAAATAAAAATAAAATGTAAAGGTTTTCCGTCATGCAGATTTTTGTATATAAGTGATTAAGTTGCATATATACATGGGAAAGCGAATGTCTCGAATCAGTGTCATTAACTTGCTTTAAAGAATGCATAAATTGTAGCAGTGGGTTTCCAAAGATGTAAGATATATGTGAAATTCAAAAACTGAGTTATAATTGTAGAAATAGTTCACTATCATCTGATTTAAGTGAGTTACTATAGTCTCATTTAAAGCGAGAGAGTAACTGAACTTTCTTACCAGTAGTATGCCATAAACAATCTACTATTGCATCCATCACTTTTTGGTAATGATTTCCTGAAACTGGAGATGTTTACATGCGTGTACGACGTTGTTGAGATCTTAAGTTCGAAGACTGGCTTGATGCTGCTTTGCTGCTTGCTAGTCTATGCCGTCCAAGCCTCTTTATCTGTGCGTGCCTTCCGTAAGCTACGTCCGTTCGAAACTGCTTACTATTCAAGCCTTGGTCTCCCTCTACAATTTTTATAGCGCGCACTTTCATCCATTCTTGATGCCTCAGGAAGTGTCCTATCATCCGATCGCTTATTTTAATGAAATTATGCCACAAATTTGTTTTCCCCCATTTGATTCAGTACCTCCTCATTTGTTATTCGATCTAACTCTCTGATTTTCAGCATTCTTCTAGAGCACCACATTTCAAAAGATTCTGTTCTCTTTTTGTCTGAAGTGCTAATCGCCCAAGTTCCATTGTGCAAGGCTACACGCACCAGAAAAATACCTTCACAAAATACTTAAAAATATTTAAGTTTATATTCGATGTCAGCAAATTTCCCTTTACAGAAATGCTTTTCTTGCTATTGCCAGTTTTCATTTTTTTTTCAGTCATGACTTATTAAACTGATCGTTCGGTAGCACTCACGCCTGTCAGCACCTGTACTGTTCGGAACTAGAATTATTACAGTCTTCCTGAAGTCTGAGGATATTTCACCTGTCTCATACATCTTGCACACCGGCTGAAACAATTTTGAAATGACTGAGTCTTCTAAGGATATCAATAATTCTGAGACAAGGTTGTCCACTTCAAGGGCCTAGTTTCTACTTATGTCTTTCAGTGCTCTGTCAAAATCTTCTCACAGGGACATATCTCCCATGTTACCTTAATGTCTTTCCTCTCGCCTTTCGAAAGTATTGCCTTCAAGCTCGTTTGCCTTTTGGGGGCACTATATATTCCTTCCACATTCACAGCTTTCCCTTTTTTCATTCTACTGGCTTGCCATTTCAGTTCTTGATGTTCAAACAACTGCTGCTTTTTTCTGCGAAGCACCCTTTCATTTTCCTATAGGTGGCATCTGTATTTCCCCTAGTTACGTTGTTCTGTAGCCATTCCTGCTTAAGCATTTTGCAATTTCTGCCAATCCCATTTTTAGGCAGCTGTGTTCCCTGTGCCCTAATTCATTTGCTGCACTTTTATGTTTTCTCCTTGCATATATTGCAACTGATGTAACATTATGTTGGTTATTATATCACCATTGTTTCTCCATCGACTTCTGTTAATCGGTATACGTTAGCAGTAGTCTAAAGTGATTATAAATGTATTGATAACTTTCTGTAATTCATTTCAAGGAGTGTATTGCATATTTTTAACGAGACACAGTTTAGTTTGAGACGGCGTGTTAATAGGAGAATAAAGTACTTTAAATATAAAGTATTTATATATTTTTTCTTGGTTATATTGATTGTAGTTGTAACTAACGTCAGTGCATACACAGTTCTCGTTACCATAATCTGTCGTAATCGCATAGAGAATTATTATTTCCATGGTCTGGCTAGCGACAACTGGGTGCTCCATGAACCTAGGTGCTAACTATACGATTGGTTTCGTCCATTGCAAACTCATCATCAGCGGTTCTAGGCGCTACAGTCTGGAACCGCGCGACCGCTACGATCGCAGATTCGAATCCTGCCTCTGAAATGGATGTGTGTGATGTCCTTAGGTTAATTAGGTAGTTATAGGGGACTGATGACCTCAAAAGCTAACTCACCTGTTCTGTAATTACGTTAGGCACAGACAGTTTTCCCTCCAGTCATCAACGTGTAGAAATATGCATGACCTAACCTGCTATACGAGGAGGCAGGACGATGCCCACAGTAGGTGGAAAAATTGTCAGAGTTGACACCAAACTACAGACTTTGCACAAAGAACAACACTTATGGCGCAGTTCACAGAAGAAACTGTTGCCTGGCTCCAAAGGCGTTGTTGTTGAGAGATTCTGAAGTAACACTATGTGATGGGCCACGTTTACCAGATGATTGAACGTTTTCTATAGTTTCATGCTCTCGTGCAGTAATTGGTGTGCAGCACTTATTGTTAAGATATTTTTGCTAAAAGCACATAGTGGAGCAAATAATAATGGTTGTAGGTTTAAATAATGGACACAACAAACGGAAGTGTTTCTATGACATTGATTTTTATTTATTTATGTAAATTGGAGTCATGGTGCAAAATGTAGTTGAGAACCTAAAACCACAAACATTAATCGTAGCCGGCCGCGGTGGTCTCGCGGTTCTAGGCGCTCAGTCCTGAACCGCGCGACTGTTACGGCCGCAGGTTCTAATCCTGCCTCGGGCATGGATGTTTGTGATGTCCTTAGGTTAGTTAGGTTTAAGTAGTTCTAAGTTCTAGGGGACTAATCACCACAGATGCTAAGTCCCATAGTGCTCAGAGCCATTTGAACCATTGAACCATAAATCGTAGCAGAATGTTACGTCCCAGTGAAGAAGCTGGTATCTTTTCTAGTTCACTGTAGAGAATGCTGCTTCAGATTGTCTCTGCTTCTGCTGATGCTCCCGAGTCCGGTACGCCGGCGCTCGTCATACTTTAAGAACAGCTTTCCCCAGATTCTCACCTTTCAGAATATCGATGAACGCTTTAGGAGTGTTGTGGAAGCCGCCGGTGAGAGTCTCGTGGTACTTGATTTTCCCCTCCCTGATCCACTGGGCAAGCTGCGAGATGCCCTCATCCCAGCGGTCGTGCCAACGGGTGTACATGAATCCCTCCAGGCGGAGCTGCCGGAACACGGCCGCGTGCTGGATTATGGTGGCGTTCGGGAGGTCGGCCGAGTTGTATCCAGTGATGGCCCCGCAGACGGAGACGCGGACCCACATGCGCATGCTGTTGGCGACGGCGCTGCTCAGCTCGCCGCCCACGTTGTCAAAGTAGACGTCGACGACGTCGGGCGCAACCCCGCTTCAGCGCCTCTTTGGCGTCAGCCGTCTTATAGTTAAACGCGTGGTGGAATCCCAGCTCCTCGTTCAGCCACTTTACCTGCAAAAGAGAGGTCATTTACATAACTACAGGTTACAAAGTTTCGATTTGTGTAAATAATTACTACTGATTTGCGTCATTACATCAACTCATCCTGATCTGGATGTTCCTTCGTTTTCACAACTCGACAAGCTTTCCTACAAATATATTGTTGTTGTTGTGGTCTTCAGTCCCGAGACCGGTTTGATGCACCACTCCATGCTACTCTATCCTGTGCAAGCTTCTTCATCTCCCAGTACCTACTGCAGCCTACTTCCTTCTGAATCTGTTTAGTGTATCCATCTCTTGGTCTTCCTCAACGATTTTTACCCTCCACGCTGCCCTCCAATACTATATTGGTGATCCCTTGATGCCTTAGAACATGTCCTACCAACCGATCCCTTCTTCTAGTCAAGTTGTGCCACAAGCTCCTCTTCTCCCCAATTCTATTCAATACTTCCTCATTAGTTATGTGATCTACCCATCTAATCTTCAGCATTCTTCTGTAGCACCACATTTACAAAGCTTCTATTCTATTCTTGTCTTAACTATTTACCGTCCACGTTTCACTTCCATACATGGCTACACTCCATACAAATACTTTCAGAAACGACTTCCTGACATATAAATCTAAACTCCATGTTAACAAATTTTTCTTCTTCAGAAACGCTTTCCTTGCCATTGGCAGTCTCCATTTTATATCCTCTCTACTTCGACCATCATAAGTTATTATGCTCCCCAAACAGCAAAAATACTTTACTCCTTTGTCTCATTTCCTAATCTAATTCCCTCAGCATCACCCGACTTAATTCGACTACATTCCATTATCCTCGTTTTGTTTTTGTTGATGTTCATCTTATATCCTCCTTTCAAGACGCTGTCCATTCCACTGTCCTACCCCTCGTATAGACCTTCTATATACTCCTTCCACCTTTCTGCTTTCCCTTCTTTGCTTAGAACTGGAATTCCATCGTAACTCTTGATGTTCATACAAGTGGTTCTCTTTTCTCCAAAGGTCTCTTTAATTTTCCTGTAGGCTGTATCTATCTCACCCCTTGTGAGATAAGCCTCTACACCCTTACATTTGTCCTCTAGCCATCCGTGCTTAGCCATTTTGCGCTTCCTGTCGATCTCATTTTTGAGACGTTTGTATTCCTTTTTGCCTGCTTCATTTACAGCATTTTTATATTTTCTCCTTTCATCAATTAAATTCAATATTTCTTCTGTTACCCATGGAGTTCTATTAGCCCTCGTCTTTTTGCCTACTTGATGGTCTGCTGCCTTCACTACTCCATCCCTCAAAGTTACCCATTCTTCTTCTACTGTATTTCTTTCCCCCATTCCTGTTAATTGTTCTCTTATGCTCTTCCTGAAACTCTGTACAACCTCTGGTTTAGTCAGTTTATCCAGGTCCCCTCTCCTTAAATTCCCACCTTTTTTCAGTTTCTTCAGTTTTAATGTACAGTTCATAACCAATAGATTGTGGTCAGAGTCGACAACTGCCCCTGAAAATATCTTACAATTTAAAACCTGGTTCCTAACTCTCTGTCCTACCATTATGTAATCTATCTGAAACCTGTCAGTATCTCCAGGCTTCTTCCATGTATACATCCTTCTTTCGTGATTCTTGAACCACAAATATATTATGACTAACATTTTCCTTTGCGCTATCTATTGTCGAAACTTTTAATATAAATCACATTTGTAGGCTGTGTGTTTACTATACTATTAGCGACCCTACCGCAGCTTCGCACGCGGAGTATTATGTATCTCCAGCAGTAATAAATCCATGGGTTGACGGCTGTAAATTATGGACAAATTTTCTTCATGGACCAGTTTATTTTTTATCAAAATGCCTACAGCAATTCCAGAGATTAGCCTTCACATATTGGCAGAAAACGTGCGCAAGATGTAAAGGTGGGAAGGCAGAGTGGGGAGGGGGGGAGGGGAACTATGACCTCGACAACTTTAATTGAAGACTTCGAATGTAAACAGTCATAAAAGACAATCGATGAGAAAAAGGGCTGTTCCACGGAAACATGGTAAATGATAAGCTTTACTCGTATTGGTTCCACGATGACCAAGATGTGGCAGTGAGGTGTGTGGCTCGATCAGCGATATTCCCGCCGCCAGTATGGGTGAACGTTCAGAGCGCGCGCTGGCGCCACCTAACGGGCCTGTCGGGAGCGAGAGGAAAAGCCGAGGAGGAGGAGTGATTTTGCTTTTGGACGCCGAGCAGTAGCGGCGTTTTGGGAACCATGGCGGAGAGATAAGGTCCGGTGTCAGCCAGCAAGCAGGGCACGTCTAAAATGGGCTGTTATATGGGAGACGGCGCCGTGGCAAATATCGCCGGCGTGGAAAGAGAGGTTACTGGGAAGCCGTTGGTGTTTTTTTCCGCTTGCTTCATGTCTCCTGGCATCATGATCTGCGGCGGCTGGCTTCGTCGAACAAGCGAGAGAGTAAGGGCCTTCCTTGTCCTGTAAATTGTGTTCCGAATCCACATTTGGGTTCTGTGCTATTGACTGTATTTTCTTGGGCGGCCGCCTCTACTCCTACTGAGTCTGGCCGTCAATGTGTTGATTTTAATTGGTTTAATACGTACTGTTTTAAGGAGTATGTGGTGTGATCATTAACATTTAGGAGGGCCTGGAGTGCTGAGACATTCCGTTGTAGATCCCTTCTGTCATGGTTTAACCGCTATTGAAAGCAGTTTGCTGGCCTTTGTTTAAGTACCGCCTGGTTATTGTATTTACATCACACCACGAAGTTCAGATGGGCAGCCGCTATATATATTACAGTTTACCAATTTAAAAAGACGTCGGCACTTTAGGTATATCTGAAAACAATGACTTATCTGATTAAAGAAATGACATTGCATGGACTTGAAATGTCTTATTTTTGAGATTTTATACAATCTTCAGCGCGCAAATTCTGAAAACAACCAACTTGTCTGTTACCATTGTTTTCAGCCAAGGTCTTCAATTCATCATAGTTCAACCATTCTGCACGAAATATTTATATATACGAATCTTCCTCATGAGTGATTCTGTCTATTACAGAAAACCGCATCAAAATCCCTGTCTTGACACTAGCCTTCACATAAAGATAGAAAAAGGCTGTTGGAGGAGGGAGGGCACTTTATAATAGATACTGATAATTTTTGTTGTTGTTTTCATTATTGCAGTAATAGTGAAATGTCTTTCTCAAGTCACTTATTATTTTAACTTTATTTTCCCTTTAGTGAGTTCTAGATTTAGTCAGGTAAAATTTTGTAAGATATTAGGATTGATCATTTTGTTTCTTATTAGTCTGAGGAAATTAATTTAGATGACAGTAAGCAATCAATAAATACTTTCTTCAGCAATTTTCCATACATGTATATGCGAAGCAGAAACTTGATTGCCTTGGAAAGAGAACAGACTGTTTTACCGGTAGCTTAAGAGAGATCTCGACAGCAACACTGCAGAATGCAACAGTCATCATAAATCATGGCAATACTTCAACAGACATTAGAACTAATAATTGATAGGCCCCTACGTACTTATTTTTTCCGGATATTATTTGCATAATATACGGAAATAGCGTGGAATACGTTCATACCTTACATCATTTCATAAATTATTAAATACAACGTGCTTCTTTTCCAAAACTGAATAGAAATAATTTGCAGAAAATCACTCAATTGTTATTCTACACTTTTTTTTATATTTTCCTTCTTTCTGGCCTTTACTAGCATGAGCTATAATAACTCAATGATATACAACAACAACGTTACTTGCTGGCTACATATTAAACTGAATGGAATTCACGTGAATGAGGAATAATAGTTGATTCAAGTTTAACTCCTTTGAAACTTGATCAAACATTTCTCCCCTAATAGAAAATTTTTTGTCGTCATTAAAATATTTTAGGAAATTGCTACAGCCAAGAATACCGGGAAAAGAGGAAGATCGAGTTGGTAAGGAGGATGTACAAGAGTAACGAGTGCCTTCAGGGACAACACTAATTCTTGTTTTTGCTTTAGTGGATGTGTCATTAACTGTCTCCTGAAGTTGGAGATATTATTAAGTTCTCTAACATGCTGCAGGAGATATTAGACAGTCGGATTCCTGCTACTCAGAAGAACTTCGAGAAAGTGGCGGAACTATGAAGTAAGACTGAAAGCATTTTGCTCTTTTGGGAATGGATGCTTCCGCCATGTTGTTCATACAAAAGCGTTAACGTTGAGGAGAGATAGGGAGGCAGTAGAGAAGACGAATGATATGGAAATCTGTGCGCTTGCCAGATGACATCGTTTTAGTCAACAATTGGAAGTGGTGTACAAGTTTCTTTTTCACGTGAAGAGGGAAGAGCTTTTTATATTTCCAAATGGCATGGATAGATGCTGATGTATTCTCGCACGCTGCAGTTAGATGCTCATTCCAGTTTACATTTTCATCCGCTCCTACTCGTAGACGTTTTCCTGTGGGAGAGAAATTGATATTAATCCCATTCAGGGATTCCCGATATTCTGGCTAATGATCCTAAAATGACCAACCAATGCTGCTTGGGGTTTGGATGGGCTGAGCCTTAACTATATGTCCTGGGCCCATCTTGATAGTGCACACAGGTCAGTACTGATATTCTCGATAGCTGGCCTCAAGTTTATTGGTTTTGCATTTATGCACGACTCGAGGTCGTCAGCAAACACATGGTATTTGCATTAGGAACGAAACTGAATACACGCCATTGACATACAATGAAAAGAGTGTTGGATCTAATACAGAACCCTGGGGGACGCCTGATACTACCTGCGTCCATTGTGACGTTATGGTGCCGGACAAGACGAGCTGTTGGTGTGACTTCAGGTACGAGCAGACCACTAGATTGAGAGACACCGTTCTCATATTCACGGTTACCTGACAACGTATTTCCGATCAGTATCTAAAACAACACAAAATTGTTAAGGCTTTCATGGCCACTTGTTGACAAACTGCCTATTGGCTTCTGTCTCGGGATCTTCGGCCGACGTTCATCTAATGATTTTTCTGACGTTTCGCCAGCACGAGTGGCTGGCATTGTCTAAGCTTCACCACCGGCAATGGATGGTTAAGCTTTGACAATGCCAGCCAGTCGTGCTGGCGAAACGTCAGAAAAATCATTAGATGAACGTCGGCCGAAGAACCCGAGACAGAAGGCAATAGGCAGTTTGTCATCTAAAAAAACGTTTAGAAGCAAAAACTATATAAATAGTGGAGAGCATTCTTGGGAATAGCATAAAGAAAAATAGTGTTGGAGATTCGAGCACCCAATAAATGTAAAATCATCAATCAATTTCGTGAAAGATGCTTTGTTTCGTACACAAAACTGTCGAAATGGTTGTGATTTATTGAGTAGGTGCTTCTGCGTGCCCTGTGACCTTAATTGCGGCATTAACTTACTTCAGAGTGGGTCACAATTCACACAGCGTTTTCGTGATTCAGGATTCTTTTACGGACTGTTCATTCTCATAGTGATATTTTAAATATTGATATATTAAAGACAGCCTTTGTAGGATATTTCCTTCATGGAACTGTCTCTGACTGTAAAATACAAGAGAATGATGAAGATAATTCTGCTTTATGTTCCATCGCAAACCCATTACACTCCATCGATAACAATGCCCAAACTAATTACGGAAGAAATGGGAATAGTGCAGTTATGGGGTTAGACATCAAGATATTAATGCAGGATAAATTCTGAGTCACTATTTGCATCTCTTTCAGCATCATATTTCTTTTTTGTATATCATTGTAACAAAGCCTGCAATGAACATAAACAATAGTTATGTATATATTTAATGCGGCAACCTTGCAATGAGCTACCTGTGATGGTTTTTTGAGATGGCACTGGTCGGGCAGGCAGTAGCTGGCTAGCCCTTTGTGATGAAAAAAGATTTACAAATTTCAGTGTAGACTAACAACAAAGAGAATAAGAAACAGAATTTGAGTGGTGTGTAGTTTATAGCCAACATATTTTAACCTCACGCCCTGACTTGCTTTTAGAAACTCCCATCCTTACAATATGAAGTGAAAATACTGTGTACTGTTCATTATCATCCATTCGACAAAGTAGATATCCTGTAGTTCTTCACTGAAGAGAGATAACTACGAAAGCTCCCCGAGTTCTACTCCCTTTTCTGTTTTTCATCTACATCTTTACTGATACTAAAACCAGTACAAATCGCAGACTTCATCCTCCCAGCACTCGTTATCGCAGCCAACAACACAATACAGTTCTGTGCATGTGACACATCACACAATCAGTCAACATAATATTGCACTGAACACAGATTGGCAACTTAAATATCATACTCCATGAACACATACACTGTCTGACAAAAACGTATCGCATCCAGAAGAGGAAAAACAAACGAAATGAAATTTCACGGGTCGAGAAAGTGTGTGATATTATTTAAGCGATTAAAAAGTCGCCTCAGATTTACAAACAACTTGTCAGCGTAAGGTCACTTATCAGTATGACGTTGCAACACTCCTCTTCCATACCTCGGCGCCCCCCTCCAACCTCACCGCCCCTACAGCATAGATGCGAGCACTGTTTCAATTAGGAAATGTGTCATAAAAAAGTTGCATCGTCTGCTGAAGCAAGATAGCCCACAACCAACTTTAACTGGTCTTTGATTTCCTGGGTTCTCACACTATCGCGAAGTTGACCTGTGAAGTACTCCCACAAACGTCCTATCGGGGACAGATCAGGGGATGTTTCTGGTCATATACCTCAACATCACGTAGATTTTCATAGGGACTTGAGCCATGTGTGGACAGGCACTGTGTTGCTCAAATATAGCACCACAATACTATATCATCAGAGATAATACATGAGAGGTGCGACGTCTTTAACATACCACTGTTGTGTCAAAGTTCCCTCAATCAATACCAGCCATGACCTGAAGTCATACCCGATGGCACGCTACACCACGACAGAAGCAATAAGATTGCCCTGCCTCCCCTTAACATTGAAATAATGGGACCTTTCCGCAGTTTGCCGCCATTCTTGCCGACGATGCTTGTCTGGAGTAGAGCAGAACAGCGATTCACTGCTGAACACACCACAGTACCATTCATCAGCAGCCCGTGCTTCAGGGGGCCATACCAAACGCAGTCATTTATGTTGTGGTTTAATGGCAGGCTATGCACGAGTCGGTAACTGCATAGTATAGCTGTTGGTAGCCTCCGACTATTGGTGCCGGACGACACAGAGTGGTGGAGGAAGTCCATTACATGGCCTCGGATGGCAGGCGCTGACGTGAAGGGATTACGATGTGGTTGGTGCACAGTGCGGCATTCCTCCTTTGAAGGTGATCAGTTTCCGAAGGCCAGCACCTTGAAAGTGAGAATGGGTGCCCTCATGTTTCCATGCTGTCCAATATTAAGTCACTGTCACATCAGAATGCTCCACATATCTGGATATTGCATGATTCAACAAGCCGGCCACATGGAGAACCACAATGAGGATCTTTTCGGGCTCATAGATCTACATCTACACCTGTCAGGTGCTGATAACGCTATCTCGTATATGTACTTGACATTTCCATGTCCTTCACAGTAATGATTCACCATCTGGTAACGCTATCTCGTATATGTACTTGACATCTCCATGTCCTTCACAGTAATGATTCATCACCTGATGCTGTTTTAAATAGAACACTGGGCCTGGTAACGGCGACACGAATGCTATCTAGTGGACGCTATGCCTGTCACGGAGAAACGCAACTCTAATCAGTGACATACCCGCCAATAGTGTATACGTGTACAAAGTTACGTCGAGATCCGACCATGCCTTCCGGGTGCTTTACACTTTTTCTCAGGCAGAGTACCTTCTGCATCTACGTCTACATATATATTCCGCAATCCGCAATCGGCCGCACCACGCTAATCATTTCCTTCCCTGTTCAACTCACAAATAGAGCGAGGGAAAAACGACTATATATAGATCTTTGTATGAGCCCTGATTTCTCGTATCTTATCTTCGTGGTACTTACGTGCAATGTATGCAGCAGGCAGCAGAATCGTAGTGCATTCAGCTCCAAATGCCCGTTCTCTAAGTTTCCTCAATATTGTTCCTCGAAAATAACTCACCTACCCTTCAGGGATTCCCATATGAGTTACCGAAGCATGTCTGTAACACTACCAGTCGAACCTACCAATAACAAATATAGCAGCCCGCCTCTGAGTGTTTTTGTGTCTTCCTTTAACCTCATTTGGTACGGATCCCAAACACTCGAGCAGTAGTCAAGAATAGGTCGCGCTAGCGTCCTATATGCAGTTTCCTTTATTGATGAACCACACTTTACTTTCATTTATACTTTGTATGTCTCCAAAGTATATGAGTTGCTGTTGTTGTGGTCTTCAGTCCTGAGACTGGTTTCATGCAGCTCTACATGCTACTATATCCTGTTCAAGCCTCTTCATCTCCCAGTACCTAGCGCAACCTACATCCTTCTGAATCTGCTTAGTGTATTCATCTCTTGGTCTCCCTCTAAGATTTTTACCCTCCACGCTGCCCTCCAATACTAAATTGGTGATCCCTTGATGCCTCAGAATATGTCCTACCAACCGATCGCTTCTTCTAGCCAAGTCGTGCCACAAACTTCTCCTCTCCCCAATTCTATTTAATACTTCCTCATTAGTTATGTGATCTACCCATCTAATCTTCAGCGTTCTTCTGTAGCACCACATTTCAAAAGCTTCTATTCTCTTCTTGTCCAAACTATTTATCGTCCATGTTTCACTTCCATACGTGCCTACACACTCCATACAAATACTTTCAGAAATGACTTCCTGACACTTAAATCTATACTCGATGTTAACAAACTTCTATTCTTCAGAAATGATTTCCTTGCCATTGCCCGTCTACATTTTATATCCTCTCTACTTCGACCATCATCATTTATTTTGCTCCCCAAATAGCAAAAGTCTTTTACTACTTTAAGTGTCTCATTTCCTAATCTAATTTCCTCAGCATCACCAGACTTAATTCGACTACATTCCATTATTCTCATTTTGCTTTTGTTGATGTTCATCTTATACCCTCTTTTCAAGACACTGTCCATTCCGTTTCAGCCGGTGTTCCAAGTCCTTTGCTGTCTCTGACAGAATTACAATGTCATCGGCGAACCTCAAAGCTTTTATTTCTTCTCCATGGATTTTAATACCTACTCCGAACTTTTCTTTTGTTTCCTTCACTGCTTGCTCAATATACAGATTGAAAAACATCGGGGATAGGCTACAGTCCTGTCTCACTCCCTTCCCAACAACTGCTTTCCTTTCATGTCCCTCGATTCTTATAACAGCCATCTGGTTTCTGTACAAATTGTAAATAGCCTTTCGATTCATGTGTTTTACCCCTGCCACCTTCAGAATTTGAAAGAGAGTATTCCAGTCAACATTGTCAAAAGCTTTCTCTAAGTCTACAAATGCTAGAAACGTAAGTTTGCCCTTGCTTAATCTAGCTTCTAAGATGAGTCTTAGGGTCAGTATATGAGAACCTGAACAAATGTCAAAGGGTTAATGACACGTATTTGTGATAACTTCTAATGGGTCATAAGTGCCGAAATCGAAAATGTAAATAATGTCTTACCTTAGCGTCTGATCCAGCGAAGCCAATAACGGTGCACCCCTTCAGACGTGCTATCTGCCCAACTATGGAGCCCACGGCGCCTGCTGCCCCGCTGACCACGGCAACCTCCCCCGGTTTGGGCTTGCAGATCTCCAGAAAACCGAAGTAGGCAGTGATGCCGGCCGGGCATGCCCAGCACACCCAGGGCCAGGGAGAGTGGCAGCGCCCCCTCGTCTGGCACCAGCATGGGCGGTGACATCAGGCAGGGCGTCTCCGGACCCACATCGGCCACAGTGCAGTCGCGCCAACCCCAATAGCCCACCACGTACCGCCCCACGGAGAAGCCCGCGGCTCGGCTCTCCACGATGCGGGCCACCTGTTAGCAGGATTAACACTACTCTCGTAAGGGCGTTAGAAGAAGGGCTACTATAGACAGTGTCATATAAAGGAATGATACACTATGTGATCAAAAGTATGTGGACACCTGGCTGAAAATGACTTGCAAGTTCGTGGCGCCCTCCATTGGTAATGCTGGAATTCAACATGGTGTTGTCCCACCCTTAGCCTTGATGTCAGCTTCCACCCTCGCAGGCAGACTTTCAATCAGGTGCTGGAAGGTTTCTTGGGGAATGGCAGCCCATTCTTCACGGAGTGCTGCACTGAGGAGAGGTATCGATGTCGGTTGGTGAGGCCTGGCACGAAGTTGGCGTTCCAAAACATCCCAAAAGGCTGTCTATAGGATTCAGGTCAGGACTCTGTGCAGGCTAGTCCATTACTGGGACGTTATTGTCGTGTAACCACTCCGCAACAGGGCGTGCGTTATGAACAGGTACACGATTGCGTAGAAAGATGCAATCGCCTTCCTCGAATTGCTCTTCAACAATGAAAAGCAAGAAGGTACTTAAAACATCAGTGTAGGCCTGTGATGTGATAGTGCCACGCAAAACAACAACTGGTGCAAGCCCCCACCATGAAAAACACGACCACACCATTACACCACCGCCGCCGAATTTTACTGTTGCCACTACACACACTGGAAGATGACGTTCGTCGGATATTCGCCATACCCACACCCTGCCATCGGATCGTCACATTGTTTACCGTGATACGTCACTCCACACAACGTTTTTCCACTGTTCAATTGTCCAATGTTTACGCTCCTTACACCAAGCGAGGCGTCGTTTCGCATTTACCGGCGTCATTTGTGGCTTATGAGCAGCCGCTCGATCATGAAATCAAATTTTTATCACCTGTCGCCTAACTATCGTAGTATTTGCAGTGGATCCTGATGCTGTTTGGAATTCCTATGTGATGGACTGCATAGATGTCTGCCTGCTATACATTACGACTCTTCAACTGTCGGCGTCCTCTGCCAGTCAACAGACGAGGTCGGCCTGTACGCTTTCGTGCTGTACGTGTCCCTTCAAGTTTCCACTTCACTATCACAACGGAAACAGTGGACCTAGGGATGTTTAGGAGTGTGAAAATCTCGCGTAAGGACGTATGACGCAAGTGACACCCAGTCACCTGACCACGTTAGAAGTCCATGATTTCCGCGGAGCGCCCCAATCTGCTCTCTCATGATGTTTAATGACTACTGAGATCACTGGTATGGAGTACCTGACACTAGGTGGCAGCACAATGCAGTTAACGTTTAAAACGCATGTTTTTGGGGGTGTCCGGATACTTTAGATCACATAGTGTATTTACCATTGCTCTAAATTTGCAACCTCATAATCGCGCTGCAGTTTATGATGAAATGAAGTGTGAGTGCATTACAAACATTTAGTTGTCTGTATGTGGTGTCTGTTCCTTCAGAGATTTTCGGAACACCAAACGCCATTTTTGACCCAGTAGCCACTACGAATTAATACACAAAGAAATTAGAGACATTGGCTTAATTGAAATCAATGGCGAATGTAGAAAATTTGTGCTGGATCGGGGTTCGAACGCACGAAACCTGGGAAGTCTGTACCAGACACAGTCTTTGACTACTGTGGAATCTGGACACATAGCTCGTCGGAACTGCGCTAACTGTCTTACCATGCCTCCTGTCAGATCCTAATTCTCAACTTATCCACACACTGAAAATGTAGCCCAGCAAACAGGTGACGCAGGTTCGTGTCCCAGTCCAGCACAAATTTTCAAATTTCCCCATTGACTTCAATCAACGCCCTCTCGCAGCCAAGGTTTGTAATATCTTTGTTTATTAATTCATAATAGCTGCTGGATCAAAAATGATATCTGCCCTTTTAGGTATCTCAAAAAAGCAAACACTGTATATATGTTTAATTAAGACGAGACTGTCAGTGATTTATTCAGTGCTGATTCGCATCAGACTTAAACTCTTACGGGAATCGGCGAAATGCCGGGGGTAATCAGGATAAAGGGCGAGGGGCACTACATCAGTAGTGTGTGGATAAGTTGAGAATTTTATTCTGAAGGGTAGTCAGTGCAGTTACGATAACCACTCGGTCTGGACGGTGTGGCTCAAATTTTGAACATACCCCATTGATTTCCATAAATTCCACATCGCAGCCAAGTCTGTAATTCTTTTGTATATTTAGCGGTCTCTTGCTGTTGTGGTCTTCAGTCGAAAGTATGCTTTGGTGCAGCTGTCCATGCAAGTCTATCCTGCGCAGATCTTCTTATCTCAGCACAACTACTATAACCTATATGCTACGTCCGTTTGAACCTAATACAATTACATCCCCCCGCCTCGCCTAACACACACAATATGGCATTTGCCATATTTCAGCCCACGTTTTATCGTACAGTATATGAAGGCTCACGCTGCTGTAAGCTAGTGAGGAGGCAAGATCAGTACACAGCCGCACCCCAACAAGTAACAGAGGCCCAGAAAGCATGGTAATAAAGCCTTGATGTGTTTGTGGGTTCACGTATAGAGAGCAGTGATTCGCCTGCTAGGCCGGATGCCAAGATTTCTGTTCTCTATATCTAATGTTTAAATGTTGAGATCATGACACTTTTTTCAATTACAGGCCACATGTCCTGTGGATAAACCTTATGTGTCTTTAATGCAGTGGATTCCATTGCCTTCTGCTTCCTCAAGCTACTCATCATTGCTGATTCTTCCGCCTTAGGGGCAGTTTCCCATCCCACGGGCAGAAGAGTGCTATGAACCTCTGTTCGCTTCTCTGGCTACTTTGTCAAGGCCGTTAGCAGAACTAGGGCGACTTCTTATGTGGAAAATCTTAAGCCACCATTGCTGATGATTTTTATTCAAAATTTACCAGTGGCGGGGTTTGAACGTGGGACCGAGGACGTTTTGGTTACTAATCAAAGACGGTATTCCTATGACAGGGGTAGAAACATCAAGTGTGATGACGTGACACAGTTTCCATACCATATATTTCAGTGTAACGTCTTGAACTGTATGGTTTTGATGAACAAACAAAGAAACAAACAAAACAAAGTTAACAAATGGCTCTGAGACCTATGGGACTTATGGGACTTAACATCTACGGTCATCAGTCCCCTAGAACTTAGAACTACTTAAACCTAACCAAGCTAAGGACATCACACACATCTATGCCCGAGGCAGGATTCGAACCTGCGATCGCAGCGGTCACGCGGTTCCAGACTGCAGCGCCCAGAACCGCACGGCCACACTGACCGGCTTGACATTAACAAATGAATTAATTTAAGTAAAGGACATCAGCATACGAGGCATCCACTTCGCGACAGAATCGTTTTTGCTCACTTAGATACAAAATATGATAAATAAATTAATTACTTGTCTCATAGTCCTTTGAAATAATTAGTGACATACAAAGTATTTTAGTTTCTACCAGGTCATTTCAACTAGACCACTTAATTGTGATAGACAGAGATTAATATTATTCTCACACGTCGTCGTTTATAACTAAATTAAATTCATTACTAGGAAAAAGGTATAGCTGAAATATCTGTTATAGCGTCTACAATGGTTTCTCTTTTTACTTTATAACAAATTATCGTCATTTACCCTCAACAGTTGTGCGAAATTGCATGATCTGATACTCCTCAGAAGTAAATAGTCTGTGTTACAAGTCAATTAGTTGTAACAGGTTCATAGGCTTCGATACATCACGTTCTCTTTATCTATTTATTTTTTGTCAGTGGTGTAGAGAAAAGGTGATTAGCCCGACAGAAAATCTGTGATTTTATTTACGTGTGCTTGTGTGCATGTGTGTGGGTGTGTGTTCTTGCATACAGCATACGAGTATAAATGTGTCATACACAAAGCACTTCTGATTGATCATAATCAGTGCGTATTATTTCGAATCGGTTAGGAGTAAGGTGTATCAGAGAAACTTTACCTGGGATCCAATCATGGTGCTGCCGACTTGGTGCTCGTCTTTAAGGGCCCTCTGGTACGGATCGACGCAGATGTAGACAGCCTCGGCAAGTATCTGCCCATCGCGGAGGGGCGGCAGTTCTTCCTCCAGGATGCGGAAGTCCGCGGTCCGCGGCTGCCCCTGGAATGCGCGGGCGATCACGATCTTGCGCGCCTTCACCGTAGTTGCCAGTCTTGCACTGCCGGACCCTCCCACGCAGCCGCTTTTAAAGTATTTCCACCTGTTCTTTGACAGTTGTTGCCACTATCTGTGTTTAGTCACGGAGAAGGACGTCGTGGTTGCCTAGCGGCTGACTCACTGTCATTCTGTGACGACACTGCGGGTTTCCGCACTATCATGCATTTGCGCATCCAGGCGAACAACTTGTTTCCCTAACAATATTTCTGCATAGCCTACTGACGAAACTTGAACCCTAGGAAATGTACTTATAGGTAAAATTTTCGTGACAAACGCAAACTGGTTTTCTAAAAAGGACTGTTATTGAAAGACATTGTACAGGTTCCACCTTAATGAGATTTTCGCTTTGCAGCGGAGTGTGCGCTGATATGAAACTTCCTAGCAGATTAAAACTGTGTGCCGGGCCGAGAGTCGAACTCGGGATCTTTGCCTTTCGTGGGCAAGTGCTCTACCAACTGAGCTACCCAAGCCCGACTCACGGCCCGTCCTCACAGCTTTAATTCTGCCAGTACCACGTCTCCTATCTTCTCAACTTTACAGAAGCTCTTCTGCGAACCTTGCAGAACTAGCACTCCTGAAAGAAAGGATATTGCGGAGACATGGCTTAGCCACAGCCTGGGGGATGTTTCCAGAATGAGATTTTCACTCTGCAGCGGAGTGTGCGCTGATATGAAACTTTCTGGCAGATGTTCATACATGTTCAGACACGGGTGTCGCATGTCGCCTACAACATGCAATTCTCTAAATAATAACTAAAAGTAAAATGAGACTTTACACTGGTGTGTAACTTATCGCTGATCTGTACTCTTAGTTGCACCACCACAATGAATGACACCATAGCACATGTCCAGACACGTCACGGGAGAGTTGTCCGAATCTTGTTAGTACTCGTAGTTCAAATTTTGAGTAATATTTTGAACAGCTTCATTAACGTTCGGGGATACTCGTTTGCTGTTTCCGATGACAGTCGTTTCCGTTATCAATGATATATTAATGTTTGCATGTTATTATGGAATGACAAATAAACAGAGTTTCCCTGAAATGCGTATATATAATAGTTATTGGCTTTTGTTAAAAATAAACGTGTCGGCATTTTGGCTCCTACAACATTAGCCTTGCGCCGCACTAGCGTAATCAAGTTGCTTCTCTAACCTTCAGCTATGCGCCTCTAGCCTGTTAGTTCTTGCATGTGACAAACGGGGACCGGCTGTCAACAATCCATCCTATTCACGTCATTTATTGTTATTGTACATAACGTCCTCAAAGTGCGCCCCTAAGATATCTGATTAAATATACTGAATGCGATAAAGCAGGGAAAACACGTAACTCTTGCAAGGGAAGTATCACTCCGATTCAATATGCTAGCATCCCTAGCTTCTTGTATTCACTAAGTGACAGTCCAAAATTAAATCGGACGCCTTCCTGAAATCATGGTACACACCAACAAATCCGAAGATTCCAGCTATGGTTCTTAAATACCACAGCTAACAGAGCAGTCTCAGTTTAGAAAGATCGCTGTTTATGGTTGTTGTTGATGCGGTCTTCAGTCCACAGATTGGTTAGGATGCAGCTCTCCATGCAACTCTATTCTGTGCCAGGTTCTTCATCTCCCAGTACCTACTGCGACCTACATCCTTCTGAATCTGTTTAGTTTATTCAACTCTTGGTCTCCCTCTACGATTTTTACTCTCCACGCTGCTCTCCAATACTAAATTGGTGATCCCTTGATGCCTTAGAATATGTCCTATCAACCGATCCCTTCTCCAAGCCAAGATGTGCCACAAATTTCTCTTCTCAAAATTCTGTTCAATACCTCCTCAATAGTTATGTGATCTACCCATCTAATCTTCAGCATTCTTCTGTAGCACCACATTTCGAAAGGTTCTCTTCTCTTCTTGTCTAAACCATTTATCGTCCACGTTTCACTTCCATACACGGCTACACTCCATACAAATACTTTCAGAAACGACCTCCTGACACTTACATCTGTACTCGATGTTAAAAAATTACTCTTCATCAGATACGCTTTCCCTGCCAATGCCAGTCTACATTTTATATTCTCCCTACTTCGAACATCATCAGTTATTTTGCTCCCCAAATAGCAGAACTCAATTACTACTTTAAGCGTCTCATTTCCTAATCTAATTCCCTCAGCACCATCCGATTTAATTCGAATACATTCCATTATCCTCGTTTTGCTTTTGTTGATGTTCATCTTATATCCTCCACTCAAAACGCTATCCATTCCGTTCAGCTCCACTTCCAAGTATTTTGCTGTCTCTGACAGAATTACAATGTCATCGGTGAACCTCAAAGTTTTTATTTCTTTTCCGTGGAGTTTAATTCCTACTCCGAATTTTTCTCTTGTTTCCTTTACTGCTTGCTCAATATACGGGTTGAATAACTTCGGGGATAGGCTACAACTCTGTCTCACTCCCTTCCCAACCATTGATTCCCTTTCATGCCTCTCGACTCTTATAACTACCATCTGGTTTCTGTACAAATTGTAAATAGCCTTTTACCCCTGCCACCTTAAGAATTTGAAAGAGAGTATTCCAGTCAAAATTTTCAAAAGCTTTCTCTAAGCCTACAAATGCTAGAAACGTAGGCTTGCCTTTCCTTAATATATTTTCTAAGATACGTCGTAGGGTCAATATTGCGGCATATGTTCCAACATTTCTACGGAATCCAAACAAATCTTTCCCGAGGTTGACTTCTACCAGTTTTTCCATTCGTCTGTAAAAAAATAGTGTTAGTATTTTGCAGCCGTGGCTTTTAAACTGATACTTCGGTAATTTTCACATGTGTCAACACCCGCTTTCTTTGGGGTTGGAATTATGATATTCTTCTTGAAGTCTGAGGCTATTCCGCCTGTCTCATACATCTTGCTCACCAGATGGTAGAGTTTTGTCAGGGCTGGCTCTCTCAAGGCTAGCAGTAGTGCTAATGGACTGTTGTCTACCGCCGGGGCCGTGTTTCGACTTATGTCTTTCAGTGCTCTGTCAAACTATTCACGAAGTATCATATCTCCCATTTCATCTTCATCTACATCCTCTTCCATTTACATAATATTGTCCTCAAGAACATCGCCCTTGTATAGACCCTCTATATACTCCTTCCACCTTTCTGCTTTCCATTCTTTGCTTAGAACTGGGTTTCCATCTGAGCTCTTGATACTCATACAAGTGGTTCTCTTTTCTCCAAAGCTCTCTTTAATTTTCCTGTAGGCAGTATCTATCTTACCCCTAGTGAGATAAGCCTCTACATCCTTACATTTGTCCTCTATCCATCCCTGCTTAGCTATTTTGCACTTCCTGTCTATATCATTTTTGAGACGTTGGTATTCCTTTTTGCCTGCTTCATTTACTGCATTTTTATATTTTCTCCTTTCATCAATTAAATTGAATATATCTTCTGTTACCCAACTATTTCTCTTTGCAATCATCTCTTTACGTGCTTGATCCTCTGCTGCCTTCACTATTTCATCTCTCAAAGCTACCCATTCTTCTTCTACTGTATTTCTTTCCCTCTTTCTTGTCAATCGCTCCCTAATGCTCTTTCTGAAACTCTCTACAACTTCTGGTTCTCTCCGTTTATCCAGGCCCCATCTCCTTAAATTCCCACCTTTTTGCAGTTTCTTCAGTTTTAATCTACAGTTCATAACCAATAGATTGTGGTCAGAGTCCACACCTGCCACTGTAAATGTCTTACAATTTAAAACCTGGTTCCTAAATTCTGCCTTACCATTATATAATCTATCTGACCTTCCAGTATCTCCAGGCTTCTTCCATGTATACAACCTTCTTTCATGATTCTTGAACCAAGTGTTACCTATTATTAAATTATGTTCTGTGCAAATTTCTACCAGGCGGCTTTCTCTTTCTTTCCTTACCCCCATTCCATATTTACCTACTACATTCCCTTCTCTTCCTTTTCCTACTATCGAATTTCAGTCACCCATGACTATTAAATTTTGTCTCCCTTCACTATCTGAATAATTTCTTTTATCTCATCATGCATTTCATCAATCTCTTCGTCATCTGCGGAGCTAGTTGACATATAAACTTGTACTATTGTGGTAGGCGTGGACTTCGTATCTATCTTGGTCACAATAATGCGGTCACTATGCTGTTTGTAGTAGCTTACCCGCATTCCTTATTCGATATTAAACCCACTCCTGCATTAAGCTTATTTGATTTTGTATTTGTTGTTTACAGACGAATCGAAAAACTGGTAGAAGCCGACCTCAGGGAAAATCAATTTGGATTCCGTAGAAATGTTGGAACATATGCTGCAATACTGACCCCACGACTTATCTTACATCACGGAAAGACAAACCTACGTTTCTAGCATTTGTTGACTTAGAGAAAGATTTTGAGAATGTTGACTGGAATACTCTCTTTCAAATTCTGAAGATGGCAGGGGTATAATACAGGGAGCGAAAAGCTATTTACAAATTGTGCAAGAACCAGATGGCAATTTTAAGAGTCGAGGGGCATGAAAGGGAATCAGTGGTTGGGAAGGGAGTGAGACAGGTTTTTTGCCTATCCCCGAAGTTATTCAATCTCTATATTGAGCAAACAGTAAAGGAAACAAGAGAAAAATTCGGAGTAGGAATTAAAATCCATGGAGAAGAAATAGAAAGTTTGAGGTTCGCAGATGACATTGTAATTCTGTCAGAGACAGTTTGGAAGGGCAGTTGAACGGAATGGACAGTGTCTTGAGTGGAGGATATAAGATGAACATCAACAAAAGCAAAACGAGGGTAATGGAATGTAGTCGAATTAAATCGGGTGATGCTGAGGGAATTAGATTAGGAAATGAGACGCTTAGAGTAGTAAATGAGTTTTGCTATTCGGGGAGCAAAATAACTGATGACGGTCGAAGTAGAGAGGATATAATATGTAGACTGGTAATGGCAGGGAAAGTGTTTCTGATGAAGAGTAATTTGTTAACATCGAGTACAGATTTAAGTGTCAGGAGGTCGTTTCTGAAAGTATTTGTATGGAGTGCAGCCTTGTATGGAAGTGAAACGTGGACGATAAATGGTTTAGACAAGAAGAGAAGAGAACCTTTCGAAATGTGGTGCTACAGAAGAATGCTGAAGATTAGATGGGTAGATCATGTAACTAATGAGGAGGTACTGAATAGAACAGGGGAAACAGAGAAATTTGTTGCTCAACTTTACTAGAAGAAGGGATCGGGTGGTAGGACATATTCTGATACATCAAGGGATCACCAATTTAGTATTGGAGGGCAGCGTGGAGAGTAAAAATCATAGAGGGAGACTAAGAGATGAATACACTTAACAGATTCAGAAGGATGTAGGTTGCAGTAGGTACTGGGAGATGAAGATGCTTGCACAGAATAGAGTAGCATGGAGAGCTGCATCAAACCAGTCTCTGGATTGAAGACCACAACAACATTTATAAGCGTGTATTCACCTGACCAGAAGTCTTGTTCCTCCTGCCACCGAACTTCATTAATGCCCACTACATTTAACTTTAACCTATCGGTTTCCATTTTTAAATTTTCTAACCTACCTGCATGATGAAGCGATTTGACACTCCACCCTCCGGCCCGTAGAACGACAGTTTTATTTCTCCTGATAACGACGTCCTCCTGAGTATTCGCCGCCCGGAGATCCGAATGGGGGACTATTTTACACCCGGATTATTTTACCTAAGAGGACGCCATCATCATTTAACCATACAGTAAAGCTGCATGCCCTCGGGAAAAATTATGGCTGTAGTTTCCCCTTGCTTTCAGCCGTTCGCAGTACCAGCACAACAAGGCCGTTTTGTTTAGAGTAACAAGGCCAGATCAGTCAATCATCCAGACTGTTGCCCCTGCAACTACTGAAAAGGCTGCTGCCCCTATTCAGGAACCATAGATTTGTCTGGCCTCTTAAGAGATACCCCACCGTTGTGGTTGCATCTACGGTACGGCTATCTGTAACGCTGTGTCACGAAAGCCTGCCCACCAACGGAAAACCCCATGGTTCATGCAGGGTTTGTGGTATGGGTGTTAATTCTCGTTGAGTAAATTTTCGGTGTCCAGAAAGATAATTATAGATGACAATAAATAGTTTTCCATAATTTTACGATACAGTGATGTCAGTTATATAATTTTATGCTAGAAGTAATGGTCATCTAACGCCGGATCCTTCGTGGAAAGGGAATTGATCGGTGACTTTTCCCAATCACTTGGTACGCCTTAAAGCTCCTGCTACCCACTATAAACTGTTCTTAAAAGGGAAGTGATTCCGTTTACACAACCTATATAGAAATGTACAGGTATCTCATCAGGTCGACTTGGCGTTCACGTTGAGCGATTTTAGTTGAATTTCTATTCTGTTACATTTATCTCAATACGTATGATTTCGGCAATGTTCAATGCTTCAAAGGGAGAAAGGCGGTATCATACTAATTACATATTATAGACATATACGTAGTCCATTAGCATGCACTGACTGGATGACTGGGAATGAAACATCGTCTACATTCACCGTCGGTGTTTTTCAGTAGACAGATAAATATATAGGAAAAATGATTACATTTAAAAATTTTCAGAGACTGTGGGGACTTAATAGCTGTGGATGGTTTGCTATCGTTCCCTGTAACAGTACTCATACAAGAATTTACGTTGTAAATCGACCAACATGAGTTGGTGTTTCCGATGGTTGCTTATAAAGGTCGCCATGGAAATGCACAATATGTGACACTCTTTCCTTAACAGGCCTATACGCATACAACACATTGCGAAAATTTGGCAGTAGAATAGTCAACATGAAGAATACCACTGATAACAAGAAATTTTCAGAATATTTAGAATATACAAGCACACTATGACATTTAAAAGATGTTTGTGCTATATATTAAGTGGAAAGTAAGTCACTTGTACGAGACGTAATAATAGAAGGTGATCCGACAGGAAACGTCATTGCCAACTCAATATCCGAATCACCGATCAGAGAACACAGAAACTACGAAACAATGAAAATGTTCCCAGTAATCTAGTATACGACCATAGTTTCCTAATTTCAAAAGCCCTCAATTTACAGACTTTAATAAACTCACAAGTCTACATAAATAAATTCACAAATCTAATTATTTACAACATTCTGTGCAATGAATAAGTGCCAAGATCTGTTATATCCCATCAGTCTAAAAAGTTTTGAGACTGGATTAACCCCCCACCCCCATCCATAAACGCTTGAGTACAAAACACAGAACATTCATGTAACCATGTTAAACTGTCAGAACTCCTTTGGAATGTTGTTCAGGTTGCATGTCACTTTAGCTTGGATGTCGGTTATGTCGTCAAAGCCTTGACGCTTCGCGTGAGTTTCTGTACGTTTGTTGTTTTGTTGTAGGTTCGTACTGAGAACACCACCTCTGATGATTTGACAAGGCGAAGGCGTACAAGACAAACTTTGCGGACACCTTTCTCTTCTTCAAAACGTTCTGGAGAATGTCTTGATCACTTGATTTAGAGTCGTGGATCCTTTGCGACTTATGACGCAGTAACTTTGCCACACTACGGCCACACGCCCACTACTTACAACTACCGATTCACAACTGTCTGGTCGAATGCACGTCTGTTGTTTACAGTAGTTAGTTGAAATTGCTATTGTAGTTACTGCGCTGACGTCGCTTATACACAAGGAACAAGATTATTCTCGGAACTTCTTGGACGGACGGTATTCATAGCCACCAATCATATATTCTTCCAGTACCCATTCGGTGCACATCTGAACTCATCCGAACAATTATCGTTCGTGGTGCAGTCGGTAAACTATAGCTGCTTTGAATACTGATGGTGAACATCGAAATTAAAATGAGAAGGAAAGCGTATTGTGTGACGTGAAGTTTCTAACCTGCTAGCCAGGAGATAATAGTCTGATGCCCTGAATTGGGTGGAATGTCTTTCCTAAGCACAGTGCGGAGTGGAGATGCAGAATACTATTCTTCAGTAACCTATCAGCTTGAATGCCCTGTCTGCTTACATACACATTGAGTTTCACCCTACCCTTATTTTCAACTAATACTTCATCTTTAACAATACTGAATCAAGTATACTTGCTCAAGTATACAGTGTAAAATCATCAATCTGTGTATTTCTGTGCGCACTGCACACCATTGACTCTGCTTTTAACATGGTAGTGCAAACCATCACCAGAATATTGCTTTGACACACTGTCGCCATTCATCTATCATACCAGATCAGTGTGTTAACTGCTTCTGAAGGTGGTGAATGGAATGTACTATTTGAAATTCTGAAGACAGCGGGGATAAAATACGGAAAGCGAAAGGTTATTCACTACCTGCACTCGTATAGAAACCAGACTGCAGTCATAAGAGTCGAAGGACATGAAAGGGAAACACCAGGTGACAAAAGAGTGAGATGTCATTCAATCTGTACATTGACAAGCTGTGAAAGAAACCAAAGAGAAATTGAGAAAAGGGAATTAAGTTCACGAAGAACAAATAAAAACACCGAGAATTTCCGATGACATTGTAATTCAGTCAAACATGGCAAAGGGATTGAAGAGCATTTAAACGAAACAGATAGAAACATGTTAAACAGTTATGATATGGACAAAAATAAAAGTGAAACAAAGGCAATACAATGTAGTCGAATTAATTCAAGCAGTATTGAGGGAATTAAATTAGGAAATGGGACACAAAATGTACATGAGTTTCGCTATTTGCGCAAGAAGTAACTATTGATGACCGAAGCAGAGAGGATATAAAATGATAACTAGAAATAGCAAATAACCTTATTAACTTATTGTGGTTGGAGTTCACATTAGCGAAATTTTTGTAAATGATATCATCACCTTTGATTGCACGGTTACCACACTTGATAATGGCAATACTGCAAATAAGTAACTTTTTCTCTAGAGGCTACGGCGTCACTTACGAAATAACAAGAACAGCGTTTCTGAGGAAGAGAAATTTGTTAACATTGAAAGCAAAGCCTTTTATCAGGCTATTCGTATGGATTGTAGCCTTGTAAGGAACTGCAAAATGCGTCCATTTTTGATTTCCTTACAAGGCTACAATCCATACACCGACGCTGAATATAGTCAGTGTATGCTAATGGACTATGATATGTCTATAATATGTAATTGGTATGATATCGCTTTTCTCCATTTGAAGCATTGAAGATTGTCGAAATGGTACGTATTGTCATAAGTGTTGGCAGAATAGATATTAAACTAAAATCGCTCAACGTGAACGCGAAGTGGACGTGATGAGATACCTGTACGTTTCTACGTAGATTGTGTGAAGGGGATTACTTTCCTCTTAAGAATAGTTTGTAGTTGGTAGCAGGAGCCTTGAGGCGCCCCAAGAGATTGAAAAAAAGCCACTGATCAATTCCCTTTCCACGAAGGATCTGCCGTTAGATGCCCATTACGCCTAGCATAAAACTATATACAATACTGGCCATTAATATTGCTACACCAAGAAGAAATGCAGATGATAAACGGGTATCCATTGGACAAATATATTATACTAGAAGTGACATGTCATTACATTTTCACGCAATTTGGGCGCATAGATCCAGAGAACTCAGTACCCAGGACAACCACCTCTGGCCGTAATAACGGCCTTCACACGCCTGGGAATTGAGTCAGAGCTTGGATGGCGTGTGCACGTAAAGCTGCCCATGCAGCTTCAACACGATACCACAGATCATCAAGAGTAGTGATTGGCGTATTGTGACGAGCCAGTTGCACTTGCCACCATTGACCAGACGTTTTCAATTGCCGAGAGATCTGGAGAATGTGCTGGCCAGGGCAGCAGTCGAACATTTTCTGTATCCAGAAAGGCCCGTACAGGACCTGCAACACTCGGTCGTGCATTATCCTGCTGAAATGTCGGGTTTCTCAGGAATCGAACGAAGGGTACAGCCACGGGTCGTAACATATCTGAAATGTAACGTCCACTGGTCAAAGTACCGTCAATGCGAACAAGAGGTGACATGAGGAAAGTATCCAACCGATTTCTCATACACAAAGAGCAGTTGACCGGCGTTGCCTGGTGAAACGTTCTTGTGATGCCTCGTGTAAGGAGGGGAAATGCGTACCATCACGTTTCCGACTTTGATAAAGGTCGGATTGTAGCCTATCGCTATTGCGGTTTATCGTATCGCGACATTGCTGTTAGCCGGGTGATACGCCAGTATGGCGATGACGAATACACGCTTCCAATGTGCGTTCACCGCGATGCCGCAGAACACGGATGCGACCATCATGATGCTGTAAACAGAACCTGGATTCATCCGAAAAAAATGACGTTTTGCCATTCGTGCACCCAGGTTCGTCGTTGAGTACACCATCGCAGGCGCCCCTGTCTATGATGCAGCGGCAAGGGTAACCGCAGCCATGATCTCCGAGCTGATAGTCCATGCTGCTGCAAATATCGTCGAACTGTTCGTGCAGATGATTGTTGTCTTGCAAACGTCCCCATCTGTTGAGTCAGCGATCGAGACGTGGCTGTACGATCCGTTGCAGCCATGCGGATAAGATGCCTGTCATCTCGACTGATAGTTATACGAGGCCGTTGCGATCCAGCACGGCGTTCCGTATTACTCCCCTGAACCCACCGATTCCACATTCTGCTAACAGTTATTGGATCTCGACCAATGGTGTGTGTGTTTGTGTTTGTGTGCGTGTGTGTGTGTGTGTGTGTGTGTTAGCTCCTATATCTGAATGTAGTCTGCTTAACACACATGTACTTGACGCTGACTGTCTGAATGATGTCGAGAGACCAGATATAATTTACAAAACTGGGTGATAGTTTTATACAGTTCCGTCAACGTCTCCTCTAGACGCAAATTTGTCTGTCGCTTTCGTGGTGGTGACCAAATTATTGTAGGTAACAATCCTGTAACAGTTCGCCTTAGGGTCAAACTCCCTATGTTAGTTTGGTTTCTCTTGCCGTATTGTGTTTAGGAGGCTACAGAACTCTGCATACGTTACCGACACAACGGGCAGCAATTGTCGACACATGTAACAACATGTCGCAGACTATTGTCAGGATGTCATTAACTAAGGGAGAATAGAATTTCGTTGCACGATGAACACCTGCGAGTCGGACAAGACTTAAGCAAGAAAGGAAAACTAGGTATTAACGACGGGGTCGTTAGAGAGAGGGAAGGATGTGTGAACGATGGGAAGGGAAGTCGGTCTTTTGAAAAGGAATCAGCCCGGCACTACCCTTAACCGATGTAGGGAAATCAAGTGGACATGACGAATCATCAGTCCTACACCACAACCATCACAGACTTAGTAGTGGATAAGAACACTTGTCTGTTCTCGTTTGGAGTACTGCAGCGTGGTCTGGGATCCTTACCAGATAGAACTAACAGAGTACAGGCACAAAATTCAGAGAAGAGCAGCACGTTTTGTATTATCGCGAAACAGAGCAGAGAGTCTCACGGAGTAATAAAAGATTTGGGATGGACATCATAAAAACAAAGGCGTTTTTCTTTGCCGCGGAATCTTCTCACGAAATTTCAATCGCCAAGTTTCACCTCCGAAAGCGAAAATGTTTCGTCTACGCCAACTTACAGAGGGAGAAACGATCATATAAAAGAAGGGAAATTAGCACTGACACCGAGAGATACAAGAGTTCGTTATTTCCGTAGGCTGTTCGAGAGTGGAATAACAGAGAATTATTGAGAAGGTGGTTCTATGAACCCTCTACCAAGCGCTTAAGTGTGATCTGCAGAGTATCCATGTAGATGTAGATGAATGATTGGGAATGTGATGTGCTGACCTATCCCGTGCATACCTCAACCGATGTTGAATGACTAAGGATGACACGCCTGTAGGTCGATTACCGCAGTGCTTCCTTTCCTTCTTTCTTTTCTCTCTTCTTTACGGAACGACAGTCGTTAGTTTGGAGGGATGTAGGACAATCGCTATCTACTTCAACCAGGAGGTCGTCCACACGCGTGACCCTATACGTATCTTACGACACCGCTGTGCAAGATAACAGTTTACTGTCAATTGTTCTGAAATGACTTCAGTCACGAATCGAAGGATTACCCGAAAAGCAGTTAGACCCAGCGACGAATGAGAGGATATTTCTATGCTGAATACATCTTGTAATAAATCTTTCAAGGGAGAAGAAAAATTCTCTATGGAACAAATACGTCGAGTAGCGGAAAAGAATTGATTTATTTGCATGTGATAGGCGCAAAAGGTAATTTACCAGATAATTTTTATTTCTAAAACAAAAGACCAAAATTTTCATTAAAAAAAGGTGTTTTATTTAAAATGATAGTATACCGAATCTAATTGCTTCCGTTACAAACAACTTGTATTTTTATAGTAATATTTCGCAGCAATACCGCGAAGAAAACTGACGAAAGACAGTGCCATTAACTAACATTTTAATAGCGGTCTCTTATTATGAGTGTCCTTTCGGACCAGCAACCCCTATCTTTTAAATATCGAAGTCTGATGTTTCCTTGTCCGGCGACGGTAAGCTACAAACTAACATTTTAATTGTTTTGATTACGAGAGCCATTATTCCTTAGTGGTCTTTGCAAAAATAACTAAAAAGTAAGTCATCCTAAAAGTCAAGCAAACTAACGTTAATATTAAAACTGAAATTCTGTTTGAGAGACAGTAACTCAAACCTGTAATACGAATATTTAGCTAATTTCACGAATAAGCCAACGTTCAATCTTTTCAAAGGAAAATAGTAAAACAATAACACAAGATACGAAAAAACTTAGATTAATTATAAATAGTAAATTTAAGGGTCTCTTTCTCAATTTTGTTAACGATAGTTCACAAACAGAAATATGTTGGAGTCTACATCAAGAAAACTTTATTAATCCAATTCATGTCAGGTCTCTGCTACACATTAACTGTTTACTCCTCGCAAGGGAATATCTGTGATTATCATATTTTTTAACTTTGTGGTTGTGGAAATGTGAAGCTGGTTTTTTATTCGCATGTACTGGAAAATAATGGCGTTGAGGACATCTAAATTAAAATTCATGTTGTATCTTAAATGAGAAAGAACAGTGAAAATACTTATTGCATCTGAAATATCTTATTTTAATTGCGAATTTTAACAGGAGACAAAAGTTTTTTTTTTTTTTTTTTTTTTTTTTTTTTTTTTTTTTTTTTTTTGCGAAGACCTGTTCCATTTAGGACAGTATTCGTCAGTGATGAAACGCAAAAAAATTGGAAAGTAATTGCTAAGATATGGGGTAAACATTTCATTTTGTTCTGCTTAAGCGTGGTAATGAACAAATAATTCTACAATCGTTAACGAAGACAAAATTTGTAATGTTATAATTTTAGTAGGTACAGTCTGCAATACAAAGAGCTTTGTTTGAGTTTAAATTCAGAATAGTGACATGTTTTTGCTTAATCACTGTAGAACGCTGTGTGACGTAATTTTCGCACAAGCGGCCTGCAATATAAAATAACAAAGATCTTTGATCGAGTCGAGTTTCAGAGTAGTGAAATGTTTTTGAGTGCACGGATTTAATCACTGTCGAGCGTTGTGCGACATATGCGGGAAGATTTTTATCAGTTCGCAGATATTGCGGAAACATGTGCGATTATGCACCGGCCAAAGCAAGGCACTGAAAAACGAATGTTGCTTTTGTGACAATTATATGTGCTGCATGAATATCAAGAGCTCAGATGGAAACCCAGTTCTAAGCAAAGAAGGGAAAGCAGAAAGGTGGAAGGAGTATATAGAGGGCCTATACAGGGGCGATGTCCTTGAGAACAGTATTATGGAAATGGAAGAGGAGGTAGATGAAGCTGAAATGGGAGATATGATACTATGTGTAGAGTTTGACAGAGCACTGAAAGACCTAAGTCGAAACAAGGCCCCGGGAGTAGACAACTTTCCATTACAACTACTGACAGCCTTGGGAGAACCAGTCCTGACAAAACTCTACCATCTGGTGAGCAAGATGTATGAATCAGGCGAAATTCCCTCAGACTTAAAGAAGAATATAATATTTCCAATCCCAAAGAAAGCTGGTGTTGACAGATGTGGAAATTACCGAACTATCAGTTTAATAAGTCACAGCTGCAAAATACTAACTTGAATTCTTTACACACGAATGGAAAAACTGGTAGAAGCCGACCTCGGGGAAGATCAGTTTGGATTCCGTAGAAATCTTGGAACACGTGAGGCAATACTGATCCTACGACTTATCTTAGAAGAAAGATTAAGGAAAGGCAAACCTACGTTTCTAGCATTTGTAGACCTACAGAAAGCTTTTGACAAAGTTGACTGGAATACTCTCTTTCAAATTCTGAAGGTGGCAGGGGTAAAATACAGGGAGCAAAAGGCTGTTTACAATTTGTACAAAAAGCAGATGGCAGTTATAAGAGTCGAGGGATATGAAAGGGAAGCAGTGGTTGGGAAGGGAGTGAGACAGGGTTGTAGCCTTTCCCCGATGCTATTCAATCTGTATATTGAGCAAGCAGTAAAGGAAACGGAAGAAAAGTTCAGAGTAGGTATTAAAATCCATGGAGAAGAAATAAAAACTTTGGGGTTCGCCGATGACATTGTAATTCTGTCAGAGACAGCAAAGAACTTGGAAGAGCAGTTGAACGCAATGGACAATGTCTTGGAAGGAGGGTATAAGATGAACATCAACAAAAGCAAAACGAGGGTAATGGAATGTAGTCGAATTAAGTCAGGTGATGCTGAGGGAATTAGGTTAGGAAATGAGACACTTGAAGTAGTAAAGGAGTTTTGCTATTTGGGGAGCAAAATAACTGATGATGGTCGAAGTAGAGAGGGTATAAAATGTAGATTGGCAATAGCAAGGAGAGCGTTTCTGAAGAAGAGAAATTTGTTAACATCGAGTATTTATTTAAGTGTTAGGAAGTCATTTCTGAAAGTATTTGTATGGAGTGTAGCCATGTACGGAAGTGAAACATGAACAATAAATAGTTTAGACAAGAAGAGAATAGAAGCTTTCGAAATGTGGTGCTACAGAAGAATGCTGAAGATTAGACGGGTAGATCACATAACTAATGAGGAGGTATTGAATAGAATTGGGGAGAAGAGGAGTTTGTGGCACAACTTGACTAGAAGAAGGGATCGGTTGTTCTGAGGCATCAAGGGATCACCAAATTAGTACTGGAGGGCAGCGTGGAGGGTAAAAATCGTAGAGGGAGACCAATAGATGAATACATTAAACAGATTCAGAAGGATGTAGGTTGCAGTAGATGATAGGAGATGAAGAGACCTGCACAGGATAGAGTAGCATGGAGAGCTGCATCAAACCAGTCTCTGGACTGAAGACCATAACAGCAACAACATACCTGCTTTCGACAGACACATAAAAACACAGTGTTAGAATGTTCTTTTTCATTTTTCATTCCTTATCCTGAAGGGGTGGGGCGGGCAAATGGAGAGCCTATTGCTCTTTGGCGCCTTATATTAACTAAAGGTATGCTGTGGTGGCACTTTTTATTTGGAGAAAGAGGGTGTGGGTTTTCTAATCTTATTCTGAGTCTCATCTCGTATATCATCGCTTTCTGTCGCGTGGGAGGGTAAAAAGTTCCTGCCATTTGCCCGAGTGCTGAGGGAAATCTCCCTATAACCTCAGCAAGGATTTATTGAATCTTCTGTTTCTTGTGTTTAGTTGTTTTATCTTCTTTGGTGTCTGGTTAGTGTGTGGTCGCGATTTTCGTTCTTTTTTTTGAAGTGTCGTCTTCCTCTTCTGATTCGTCCTCCTGAAGGTCTTTTATCATGTCCTGTTGTACGTCATTGTTGGTGAAGTTTGTTGCTGAATTCGCATCTATTGCCTTTATGCTGGTTTTGATCACTATAGGCGGATAGGGGTGTTTTGTTTTTGGGTAGCTCAGGACTGTGTCATTTCTTAGTAAAATGTCTGTTGTGCCTGTTCTATTCTGTAATCTGTTGGTGCCGATTTTGGCGGTTAATTCTTGCCATCTTCTCCTTTGGGGGTGCACTTGTACATTTCTGTTTACTAATTCATTTCGGGTCCTGGGGTTCATCTGGCCTTCTATTCTTAGTATGTTTCTTTCTGTTGCCATTGTCCTCCGTGTCACCGTTTTGTTCGCCATTCATACTGGAGTGGCGTATTCAAGTAAGGGGCGAACAAAAGCTTTGTACGCGTAGATTATTGTTTCCCTTTTGGCTTCGTTGGTCCTACCTCTGAGTAGGCGCAGTAGGTTTAGTCTTGTTTTGGCTTTTGTCGTGATGCCCCTCGCGTGCGCCTCCCATGAGATATGTTTGTCGAGGGCTATACCCAGATACCTTGCCGTATCTTTCGCCTTTATGGTTTGTCCCCATAGTTGTAATCTGCAGCCTTCTTGGTTCTGCTGGCGCGTGCGAGCTCGTTTGTTTGAAAAGAATAAGTTGTGTCTTGGCAGCGTTAGGTTTGATCTTCCATTGGCTGAGCCAGCTTTCTAGTAGGGATAGGTAGTCTTGGGTTTGTCTATTGGTTTCCTGTGTTGTTGATGCATGGCACCAGTACGCTGTGCAGTCTGTGTACAGCGTCAGATCCTCGTTCCACTAGTTGGGTAGTGGGATGTCTGCCGCGTATCATGTGTATAGCAGGGGAGAGATGATGACTCCCTGTGGGACTCCCGCTTTTGGCATAAAAGGGTCTGATTCCGCATCGTTGACGACGACCTTGGATGGGCGGTTTTCGAGGATATTCGGCAAGAGTGTGGTGATCTTCGCAGGTACACCCATTTTTAGAAGCTTGTAGAGGGCGGGTAAGTTTCAAAACTTGGCACACGTCACTACACAGTGAATTTATCATTCTGGGAACAAACCCTAGGCTATCGCTAAGATATTTCTCTTTAGTGCCCTTTTTCTTACAGTTCGCCCGCAAATTTTCCATTGAGCGACAGTTCACATACGAAAAATCTGCGTTTGGTGCCAGACCAGAAGTGGTATTCCACATCAGTTAGTCTGCGAAAAGTGGATACTGCAAGACGAGGAAATCGTGATGTGAAAATATGTCGATGATTTACCATTGAAGTGTCAGTGCACCCTTCACACTGTGACCGAATGAGAGGAAACGCAGATATCGGATGCAAAAATTATGACGTAATTTTTTTAAATCTATAAGTGTCACATATGAAAATAAAATTTTATTATTTGAATCAACTGAATATTCGTTAATGTAAAAAGGTGAAACGCGTCTGGAATATAAATAAATATAGGTGGCAGTTGCAGATAATTTTTACAGCAACCAAGTTGATAAAATTGTAACTTTTGATGAACATTGGTACTTTACAGTACAATGTACAAGCGTTCAAATGCGTTCATAATATACTCGTATTGTAAATATTATTTATCTAATAATTGAACATTTACGTCCTTCTTTGAATCCCGACATTGAAGGGCCTTGTTCCACTGGTTTCTTAAATTATCAGTCCGTCAGACCTTATTTTTTTGTGAACTTGTTATGGATACTCTGTGTGGAGCTATTGTACATCACAGTCCAATCTGAATTTTGTCAGATCTTCCTTTGATGCACCTCCACGCTCTTCCCGTTTTAGTGTCCTCAAATCCTTTCCCTCCTCTTTTTTATCCTTCTTCTTCTTCTTCTTCCCATTTCTTTTCCCCTCCCCCCAACCCCCTTTCTCCGTTTGTTTTCCCTCTATCTTTTTTTTTAAGTGCTTTAGTTACGGCTTTCGTTCAGTCTGTAAAGTGTGAATTGCTACTTGGGAGGTTCTTCAAACCACTACAAGAATTTCAGTAGACGGAGCGAGGGAGCAGTTTTGCTACTATTTCACGCAGTGTAATCTCAGATAACCGTGTGTCTTGTAATTCTTAATTCATACTAAGAGTTTAGATATTTTCTGACAGTGAAACAACACAAGTCCTGTTTGGAAATATTAAGCCACGAATGCAATAATCAGACCCTACTCATGTTTTCAAGTCCACCTAGAAAATGATTATGTTCAAAAATATCGATACTCAGACGATTCGACATGCTAAACTGAAACATCTGTGAGTATAACATCTGCTATAACACACACACACAAACATAACGAGTAATGTAAGAAATGAGGTATACACGACCTCATCTAGAAGTTTTGAAACTAATGAAGGAATCTGTAAATAATCAGGACAGCAATGGATACACATTTTAGAGTACAGTACATGAAAAAACCAGATTGTCATAGGAAGAAAGTACAGACTATCACGAAAGAAAAGTTGAACTGATGGTAAGGCAGTAGAACTCAAATACGTTTGTAATCATAAAAAGAAGTTCGAATGTTGACGATTCACTCCTAGAAAACATCGGGGCATTTCGTCATACCGTATCACCGAGAAAAAGCTTCCATCGCCCACGGTCAAAGAACACACTGCAAAGCTGTTTTCGTGTCACATTTGTGAATATTTAACCATTTGTTATTTGTGCTGACTTTTAAAATCATATCATATTCTCACATTTAATTCACTTTTGTTTGTGTTTAGCATACTCATATGCGTATCTGAAACATACTCGAAGCACCACTCAAACACAGAGTGTTCTGGGACGCTGGTAATGTACAACTCCAAGGAGGGAAAATGTATAGCTGCGATCGGAAAAGTACTTTGAAGTCAATGACACAGGGTACTTCCACTGTACCAAATAGTACAGCTTTTGTCTATTCCATTCACATATGGAGCGTAGGTTAGTTTGCGTCTATCTTCAGGCGTTTGCCAGTGTGCATTACACTCTCCCACGGATCAAGCAAACCTGTGACCAGTCAGGCTCCCCTTATTTCTATACGTTCAGTACTCACTATTAGTCCTGTTCAGTATGCGTCCCACACACATTAACAGCAGGGCACACGACTGTTTTGTCAGCAGTTACCTTTGCAGACCGATGGCATTTTCCTCGCCGTCTGCTAGTGAAGCGAAGTCTGCCACGTGCTTCAGCTACGACTGAGCCTATGTAATGGTTCAATTTCATGTCTATACGAGACGTTGCACACATGTACTTTTATCAATTTACTGATTCCAACTCTGACTCATTAACATTGTAATCATAAGATTTTATTGTTTTGTATTGAACTGTGGAACTAGGAGTGACGGAGAGGCTTCATTCCTGCCAGAGCCCTCAGTGGTCCACAACCCCATAACCGGCTATAGCAGTCCACTCACCCCACCGCCGCCCCACACCGAACCCCAAGGCGACTCGGCCCCCACCCAATGGAACCCCCCCCCCCCCCCCCCCCCACGAGAAAATCTCACACCAGACGAGTATAACCCCAAATGTTTGCGTGGTAGAGTTATTATGGTGTACGCGTGTGTGGAGACAGTGTTTGCGCAGAAATCGCCGACATAGTGTAACTGAGGCGGAATAGTGTGAACCAGCCCACATTCGCCGAGGCTGATGGAAAACCGCCTTAAAAACCATCCATAAACTGGCCGGCACACCGGACCTCGACACTCATCCGCTGGGCCGATTCGTGATGGGGACCCGCACGCCTTACCGCCCAGAAAATCTTAGGATACTAGGGTACGTTTTTTTTCCTTTCGTGAAGTGCACATTTATGCACATGTATAATAAGTTGCCAGTCAGTCTTGCTCAACTCTGAAATCTTATCGGGATCCTACTCGATACTGGTGCAGCTTTTTAAAACCTTATCACAGATAACAGTATCATCTGCGGAAAGTGTGAAGATGCTGTTAATATTTTCTGCGTGGTCATTAAATACGTCATGAACAGCGAGGGACCCAATATACTTCACTGGGGCACACCTGAAGTTATGTATACATATACAGAAGTCAAGAAATACTGCATACACTTGACTGCCTTGACCTGTTGCTGTTAGGATGCCATGTGAGAAAAGAGCGGATTGCGTTTCACATGTTCGATGTTTTCGGAATCTACGCTGGTTGGCGTGCGAGTTTTTTGGACCACTTTTTAGTTATTTTACTGAATGCCATGGTTTCCCCAGTAGTCCAAAGAGCAGCGCAGAATATTCCTGAATAAGTATTAAAACACACCTGTAAATTGCGCTACAGTTGAGCGGACGAGTCGAAGAGTATTGTAGTGAACCGTTATTTGAGAAGGGAGAACGGAGTGACAGGATCGTAGTCTATCCCCCACGTAATTCAATATTTACATTGAATAACCAGGAAAGGAAGCCAAGGAGAAGTTTGGAAGTAGAGTTAAATATCGGCGAGAGGAAACAGACTCTGAGGTATGCCCAACCCATTTACTTTGTCAGGGACAGCGAAGGATTTATGTCAAGAGTTGATCAGAATGTGTAGTGTCTTGAAAGAATGTTGTACGAGCAATATCAACAAAAGAAAACGAGGTTAATGGAATGTCGTGGAATTAAATCAGGCGATGCTGAGGGAATCACATTAGGAAATCAAACACATAAACCAGTAGATGAGCTTTGTTATTTAGGTTGCGAAACAACCGATAACCGCCGAAGTCGGGAGGGTATAAAACATAGTCTCACGACAGTAAGAAGAGATATTTTCGCAAATGACGAGTTTTTTAACATTTAATATTAAGTTACGTGTTAGGAAGGATTTTCTAGGAGCATTTTTCAAGAGTGTAACGTTGCATGGAAGCGAAACGTGGACGACTTACAGTCATCACAAGAACAGAAAAGTTCTGAATTGTGATGCTACAGAATAATGCTCAGGATTAGATGGGTAGACCGAATAACTAATGTGGAGGTACTGAATCCAACTGAGGAGGAAAGAAATTCATGCCACAGCGTGAGTGAAAGGAGGGATTACTTATTAGCACAGATCCCGAGGGTTCACCGAATAGTTCATTTGGTAAAGGACGGAAACATGGAGGTTACTTATTATAGAGGGAGACCAAGGCTTTAACACAGCGATGAGGCTCAAATGGACGTATGGTTCTGAAGTTACGCAGAGCTGAGGAGGCTTGCACACGGCAGGCTTGCGTGCGGACTTGAATCAGACATGTCTACAGACTGAAGACCATAAAAATAACAACGCCGTGGATGCCTGTAAGGATATCGCACGCATTAATCTGAAAGTATTCGTTGCCTTACACTTATGTAACCAGAGGAAGTCGATGACCCGACGTGGCGAGCTACGAAGGAGAACATATTATTTTCCTCTCTCTGTATCGAATAACGTACGCGCTTCATGCAACAATCGGCAGTAATCTGACGAACAATAACGTCATTTCCACGGATACGCATCTTTGCATACGCTACGAAATGGACAAAGTCACAGGTAACCTAGCTGAAGATTTTAATGTGTTGAATCGAGGCAAAAACTTTTTTTATCTTAGGACAAGTTGGAAAAGGTAAGCCTTTTGTATTGTGTTTTGCAATGTATTAATCCTAACATTGCGGTATAGCTATATTTGGTGCTGGGGATACTAAGTCGTCACTCAACGTAGTTACTGAGTTTAACAGCTAATATTGGTGCTCTTTGGTAGCAGCATAGACTTTATACTGATACAAGCATGACACAGTTAGTGTCGTTTTACTCTTATTCTTTGCATATAAAAAAAAGACCGTCTGAAGACTGCTTTGCAAATTATCATCTTTGCTTGTAAAGATAATCTATTAACATTTATTTATGATGTTTGTGAGAAGTGGAAGACGAAAGGAATGGTGTGTATTGTTTTCATATAACCGGTTTAGAATCGCCCACTTTCTAAAGGCGTTTTAAAAGTCTATCATTAGTAAAGTGAGGAACATAAATTGCTCTACATAAGAAATATATTACTGAACAGCTTGTGCCATAATTCAGAAGATGAGAAGTTGAGCGTGTATGAGATCCTTAATGAGAAAAGTTTTGCTGCAACTGTTGAGGAAATGGATGAAGAACAAATTGTAGGCTACCGTAGTTAGTTGTACATCATGCAACTACAGTAATGTAGGCTCCTTTCAGAAATCGCAAATTATCACCTCATAACCTAACCTATACCTCGGGTTGCACTAAATATAAATCTCTCAACATAACAAATATGTCAGGGAGAGGAGGTCATTATCACACTACAGTCGAAGTAACAAAAAGAACATAGAATGGGCAAAATCTTAGCATTCTCCGGAATCGGTTCGTAGTATACCTGGAAGATTCGCTACCTCGACCATTGTTTAACGTCGACAACTTTCCTTCCGTCCGAAGTAAGAATGATGTTTAGCCCCCAGTAAGACGAGATAGATATTATCTCGTTACTTACAAATGTTGTTGTGTTAGTAGTCAGTTAGTTTCAATCATATCTCTTGGAGAGGAAACAGAGGGTAGTAATCACATCAAATGGAGCAGATCACTACACTGAGTGGAAAACTGTGTCACAAGGTGTTCCTCAAGGCTCAATCCTTGAACCTATTTTATTCCTGTTCAGTGTAAATTACTTGTCTCTCAATATAAATACTCATTTAACTTTGTTTGCAGATAATACTTCTACCCTAATTGAAAATGAAAATTCTGAAAATATACCACAGAGTGTCATGAATACGTCAAGTAACCTGGAAACATGGTTCAGTCAAAATGGCTTAAGGCTAAACATTTCAAAACACACACATTTCGCTGTAATTTCCTAATGCTACTTTTTCGTACTACCCCCATGAACCATGGACCTTGCCGTTGGTGGGGAGGCTTGCGTGCCTCAGCGATACAGATCGCCGTACCGTAGGTGCAACCACAACGGAGGGGTATCTGTTGAGAGGCCAGACAAACGTGTGGTTCCTGAAGAGGGGCAGCAGCCTTTTCAGTAGTTGCAGGGGCAACAGTCTGGATGATTGACTGATCTGGCCTTGCAACATTAACCAAAACGGCCTTGCTGTGCTGGTACTGCGAACGGCTGAAAGCAAGGGGAAACTACAGCCGTAATTTTTCCCGAGGACATGCAGCTTTACTGTATGATTAAATGATGATGGCATCCTCTTGGGTAAAATATTCCGGAGGTAAAATAGTCCCCCATTCGGATCTCCGGGCGGGGACTACTCAGGAGGATGTCGTTATCAGGAGAAAGAAAACTGGCGTTCTACGGATCGGAGCGTGGAATGTCAGATCCCTTAATCGGGCAGGTAGGTTAGAAAATTTAAAGAGGGAAATGGATAGGTTGAAGTTAGATATAGTGGGAATTAGTGAAGTTCGGTGGCAGGAGGAACAGGACTTCTGGTCAGGTAACTGCAGGGTTATAAACACAAGATCAAATATGGGTAATGCAGGAGTAGGTTTAATAATGAATAGGAAAATAGGAATGCGGGTAAGCTACTACAAACAGCATAGTGAACGCATTGTTGTGGCCAAGATAGATACGAAGCCCACACCTACTACAGTAGTACAAGTTTATATGCCAACTAGCTCTGCAGATGATGAAGAAATTGAAGAAATGTACGATGAATTAAAAGAAATTATTCAGATAGTGAAGGGAGACGAAAATTTAATAGTAATGGGTGACTGGAATTCGAGTGTAGGAAAAGGGAGAGAAGGAAACATAGTAGGTGAGTATGGATTGGGGCTAAGAAATGAAAGAGGAAGCCGCCTAGTAGAATTTTGCACAGAGCACAACTTAATCATAGCTAACACTTGGTTTAAGAATCATGAAAGAAGGTTGTATACGTGGAAGAACCCTGGAGATACTAAAAGGTATCAGATAGATTATATAATGGTAAGACAGAGATTTAGGAACCAGGTTTTAAGTTGTAAGACATTTCCAGGGGCAGATGTGGACTCTGACCACAATCTATTGGTTATGACCTGTAGATTAAAACTGAAGAAACTGCAAAAATGTGGGAAATTAAGGAGATGGGACCTGGATAAACTGAAAGAACCAGAGGTTGTACAGAGTTTCAGGGAGAGCATAAGGGAACAATTGACAGGAATAGGGGAAAGAAATACAGTAGAAGAAGAATGGGTCGCTCTGAGGGATGAAGTAGTAAAGGCAGCAGAGGATAAAGTAGGTACAAAGACGAGGGTGCTAGAAATCCTTGGGTAACAGAAGAAATATTGAATTTAATTGATGAAAGGAGAAAATATAAAAATGCAGTAAATGAAGCAGGCAAAAAGGAATACAAACGTCTCAAAAATGAGATGGACAGGAAGTGCAAAATGGCTAAACAGGGATGGCTAGAGGACAAATGCAAGGATGTAGAAGCTTATCTCACTAGGGGTAAGATAGATACTGCCTACAGGAAAATTAAAGAGACCTTTGGAGAGAAGAGAACCATGTGTATGAATATCAAGAGCTTAGATGGCAGCCCAGTTCTAAGCAAAGAAGGGAAGGCAGAAAGGTGGAAGGAGTATATAGAAGGTTTATACAAGGGCGATGTACTTGAGGACAATATTATGGAAATGGAAGAAGATGTAGATGAAGACGAAATGGGAGATACGATACAGCGTGAAGAGTTTGACAGAGCACTGAAAGACCTGAGTCGAAACAAGGCCCCCGGAGTAGACAACATTCCATTAGAACTACTGACGGCCTTGGGAGAACCAGTCCTGACAAAACTCTACCAGCTGGTGAGCAAGATGTATGAGACAGGCGAAATACCCTCAGACTTCAAGAAGAATATAATTATTCCAATCCCAAAGAAAGCAGGTGCTGACAGATGTGAAAATTAGCGAACTATCAGTTTAATAAGCCACGGCTGCAAAATACTAACGCGAATTCCTTACAGACGAATGGAAAAACTGGTAGATGCAGACCTCGGGGAAGATCAGTTTGGATTCCGTCGAAATGTTGGAACACGTGAGGCAATACTGACCTTACGACTTATCTTAGAAGAAAGATTAAGAAAAGGCAAACCTATGTTTCTAGCATTTGTAGACTTAGAGAAAGCTTTTGACAATGTTGACTGGATTACTCTTTTTCAAATTCTAAAGGTGGCAGGGGTAAAATACAGGGAGCGAAAGGCTATTTACAATTTGTACAGAAACCAGATGGCAGTTATTAAAGTCGAGGGGCATGAAAGGGAAGCAGTGGTTGGGAAAGGAGTGAGACAGGTTTGTAGCCTCTCCTCGATGTTATTCAATCTGTATATTGAGCAAGCAGTAAAGGAAACAAAAGAAAAATTTGGAGGAGGTATTAAAATTCATGGAGAAGAAGTAAAAACTTTGAGGTTCGCCGATGACATTGTAATTCTGTCAGAGACGGCAAAGGATTTGGAAGAGCAGTTGAACGGAATGGACAGTGTCTTGAAAAGAGGATACAAGATGAACATCAACAAAAGCAAAACTAGGATAATGGAATGTAGTCAAATTAAATCGGGTGATGCTGAGGGAATTAGATTAGGAAATGAGACACTTAAAGTAGTGAAGGAGTTTTGCTATTTAGGAAGTAAAATAACTGATGATGGTCGAAGTAGAGAGGATATAAAATGTAGACTGGCAATGGCAAGGAAAGCGTTTCTGAAGAAGAGAAATTTGTTAACATCGAATATAGATTTATGTATCAGGAAGTCGTTTCTGAAAGTATTTGTTTGGAGTGTAGCCATGTATGGAAGTGAAACATGGACGATAACTAGTTTGGACAAGAAGAGAATAGAAGCTTTTGAAATGTGGTGCTACAGACGAATGCTGAAGATTAGATGGGTAGATCACATAACTAATGAGGAGGTATTGAATAGAATTGGAGAGAAGAGAAGTTTGTGGCACAACTTGACTAGAAGAAGGGATCGGTTGGTAGGACATGTTCTGAGGCATCAAGGGATCACAAATTTAGCATTGGAGGGCAGCGTGGAGGGTAAAAATCGCAGAGGGAGACCGAGAGATGAGTACACTAAGCAGATTCAGAAGGATGTAGGTTGCAGTAGGTATTGGGAGATGAAGCAGCTTGCACAGGATAGAGTAGCATGGAGAGCTGCATCAAACCAGTCTCAGGACTGAAGACAACAACAACAACAACTTTTTCGTATTCTTTCACTGCGTCGATACTCGCTAAGAGCAGCAGAACTATTGGTGTTGTTTTGCTAAAACAGCTCTACGAGCAAAGCCCTTCTCACCTTGTCCAGACCCATTGTGACTGCAACTGCAATGCCCACTATTGCTTGTGCGTCAACACTACGGCGCCTTGCCAGTGCCGGCACCTCACGGCGTCATGACACTAAAGGTGGGTCCACACTACTCCTGTGGCTCGTGTACTACATCAAAGGGATGAGCGGCGAGCTGCGAGAATGGTGTGGACGGCGACAAGCACTGACCAGTTGGTTCGCTGCACTCGTACAGCTTGGTCTTGGCGTTATTCTTTTTCTGTGTTTTGCACCGGTTTTTCTTTTAAAATAGAGTGGACCGATGATTTTGCATTAACATCTTCAACTTTTGTAGTCCTGTCTTCCTCAGTTGCGTGAAATATTACAGTATATTGATAATTTTTACTTATGGACCGTCTGACGTTACTACTTAGTAGCAAATACCAACCACCAGAACTGTTTATAACCTATAGGCACTGTGATAAAAACGTAAATTAAATAGCTAACGTATGTACATATTCCAGGCCACTGATGATGCCTTGCAGAAAATAAAGGCGAAACGCGTATGGCACTAAAATTGTGTTTTATTCAGTTGCTGTCAGACGGTCCATAAGTAAAAATTATCAATATACCGTAATTTTGCATTAAATTCATAAATATTTATGAACAATATCCTGTGCTTTGAGACGCAACAAACTCCCAATACAAAATAAAATTTAAAAAAAGTGAAGCGTGGGATTCCATCGCCACAGAACTTCGGGTGGATGTGGCCGAGTTAGCCACTTACAGGAAAGTTCGCCAGAACAAAAATGAGCCTGGGCTGTCTGGCGCTGGGGTTGAGGAAGTGAACGCTCCAAACTGGCTCAATTTCAAAGCTTTTGAAATTTTGCACTGAAAATATCAGCTGTGGAAGACAATCAACACAGATATAAGTAAACAAAAATTTATTTTTGGAAATGTGTACAAAACCTATTAACAAACTTAATGGGATTCGGTCACTTTTGGGTTCTGTCTCCACAGCTACTTTAACTTTTTGTCGCCGGCCAGTGTGGAATTGCGGTACTAGGCGCTTCAGTCTGGAACCGCGTGACCGCTACGGTGGCAGGTTCGAATTCTGCCTCGGGCATGGATGTGTGTGATGTCCTTATGTTAGTTAGGTTTAAGTAGTTCTAAGTTCTAGGGGACCGATGACCATGGATGTTAAGTCCCATAGTGCTCAGAGCCATTTGAACCATTTTTTTGAGCCTTTTGTCTTTCTCAGCTTACACTTCGGTCCCTGCTCATTTGTTATTTTTATATTTTTTGGTGTTATTTAATTATATACTATTAAATCATCTCATATCTTAACATATTTTTATATGTATTTTAGTTGACTACCATTTCTATTAGGAATATACGTAACAACTGCTTATAGTTTTGAAATCTAAAAATTAAAAAAAGATCTAATTGTGATAAAATTGTAGGGCTTGTGGTAAAACGGGCTCTGAACGTGACAGAGGAGAAAGGAGGAAATGGACTAACAGAATTGGAATACATACTGGGGCAACGCTGGATACTCAGCTAGTAATAAATAAATAGTAATGAATAAAATTTATTTTTCTGACACAATATATTTACGCACATGTACATTTACGTACATTTTATTCGTATATTATGTTATTTGGGGAAATAAAAATAATAAGATAGGAATTAATGAAGGTAAAACTACACATATATAGGTAGTTGAAATGTGTACAGTCAGGCAGTCACAAGTACGCACGTAGCTAGTAGCTACAAAAATTCTTTAATATGCTATTGGTAATCATTTTGCCATGGCAGTCTTCCCTCTTCGGAAACGAAATAGGTAGCGCATTCATCTCCGATGTCTTGGACAGTCTGCGTTGAAGGTCGTGGAATGATCGCTAATCGTCTAAACGTTGGAGCAGGTGTGATCTCATTTCTCCAAGTTCTTGGCTTTAGATGCCCGTTCTCCTCGTGATCCACTGCTCGTACAGGGGTATAAATTTGTCTGGAAGCAGAACTTTTTCGCAAGAAACTATGGAGGTATATAAAAGTCATAATAACACTTTGGATTTTCTCAGGCTGTAGTAACACAGGCTTTCTTAGTATCCCGAATATGGAAGAAAATATTCTGAACGAATTTTCCACAATCCGCAGTGTTCTTGAAAGTCTATAGTTAAAAATTCTTTTCATTGCCGTATGAGGTTGTTGCCAAATATACGGCTTCATGATATGACTGTTCAGGGGAAACGCGTCCTCTGCGACAGTAATATAGGGTACTTTTTTCTGTCTACCTGGGAGGGTACGATCATCCGGAAAAACGATGTCATTACTCTTATTCTTAAAATAAGATGTATTCCGAAAAACACCACCGTCTGAAATTCGACCTTGGCAGCCGACATCAGCAAACATCATCCACCACCTGAGTTTTCTTGGGTATTTGTAGCATCTTCTTCTATCTTCTTCCTCAGGTAAACGGCGTATCACAAGGAAGCTGGCATTTACTATAACCGCTTCGTCCATTTTTTTAATTAGGAAAATGGCACTGGCCAGAACTGCAAGTACGGTGCAGATTCTCACGAGCCAAAGCCTGGAAAGCAACTAGAGTAGTGTGGACGAAGATAGAAGCAGCACGAGCGCAAGGCAGACAAGTCTCCTAACAGACGAGTATGGCGAGCGCAAGTCTGGCGAGTACGAGTAGTGTGGACGCACCTTGACACTACTAACTGTAAATCCTGCTGCGCTGAGTGTGAACTTCATTTCTTTAAAGTTCGGTGCGCTTACGGTACATAATTTTCCGTCTACGCTGGCTTAAGTAGTGAAAGTTTAATTAAGGCCATCCTATACATAGCATGCAGATTCCTTCATAATGCTCTCGTGGAATCTTTGGATCTAGTTTCAGTTACAGCAACAATTCCTGAAGGGTCTGAAACCGATCGTCATTAATACGGCGTGACACACGTCTGCAGTTCCTGTCTATGCGTAGTTTTTCTTGAACACTGTTCTTACGCAGCGTTACATAGCTACGAGATGAACACCATTCCTTATGGAAACGTTGAACGGCCCGGGTTAATGAACCAAAATCTCGGGCAACTTCATTCGCGATGAGGTCACAGTCACGTCAAAGCACGACAGCTCTTTTGTAGCATTATGTCACATCTCAGTGTTAACCCATCTTATAATGCTCATTCCTCACAATCTGCTGGCTCAAAAACACGTCATTGCCTTGACTTACGTCAACGGTTAAGTGTGACAAGACCGCTTTGGTACGAGTTCTAGAGCAGCTGGTAAGCGACCGGTGTACCAATTAAGTCATCCTCCTATGCTGATGAGCTATCTTACGTAGCTCATAAACGGTATATGGTTAGAGAATCTGTAAAATAGTGCAAACCTGACAAAATTTAAGTGTCAGGTGAAGCACTGTTAATCAATAAACTTGCACATTTTTTGTCGGGGACAGCGCTATCACCCGCCGAGAAGCGGTCATACTTTTAAGTTGGCGTGTAGTTCATAGCGTTTTTGTTTTGCGTGTTGTTATACCGATTGCAACGGGTTTATTTACCGAACGTCATTTTTTATTTGTAGTTTACTGTTCCTACTTTAGTTTAAGTATTGTCACTTTGTCATTTGGAGATAGTGTGGTGTACTACAAACTGTCTCCCCTAGGTGTAACCATCGCTGCTGACATTAATTGTCAACATCTGAAATGTCTTTCAGAGGCAGTTGAAGCACAACGACCACGAATACTGCGTGAAGACATGCTTCTCCGCGATAACGCCCGCACGCATTCTGCTGGCATGACAGCAAAAACTGTACAGGAGCGCCCTCAGGTTTTCATCTTTTCCGGGCTCTATCGAACAGCCTTCAAGGATCTTCCTTTGCGGATGAATACACGCTCCGAACAAGCCTCGTCGAATTTTTCGCCTCAAAAGCGCGAGACATCTACTGTCGTAGAATCGAAAAGTTACCCCATAGTTGGCAGACTACTGTAAAAAGCGAAGGGGAATGTATCATTGATGACTAAAGTCTCTGTTACGTGTATCTGTTGTCTTTAATATCTTCTGCAAAAACCTTACTAACTTATGTACCAATTTAATACTTTTAATTCTAATATACACCGTCATTGTTGTCAGAGGAAGCTTGGTCTGCCAATTTTTAGTAAAAACTGCTTTCATTTTCGATCTTCTGATGTAAAGCAAGACATTCTTCTTACCGCACTTGTACAAAGAGTAATACATCTTTACGATATCAATGTTCAAACAATGTCTTTTGGCCTACAAGTGTAGTTCCTAATTGTTTCTCTCGGTTTGATATTTTCGTCTGCGAGCCAGTAATGCGGAAACAGCGTTCGATCACGAAAAGTGGTCACACTACTCGTCGGTTAAAGTGGCCAAGGCCCGTCTAAACTCTTTGATATACAAAGCTACATCAGTCATTCTATACCTGTACGGCGATTCTGAATTCATTAATGTATGTTATTTAAAACAGTCTCTGTCCTGTCCTGTTTTCTCTAATGGAATTATCCGATTGAAACGGTCTGCTGCAGCTTCTTGGTATGTTTCAGATTCTAAGGCAGCAAGATGTCCGGAAATCTGAACAACAATCAAGGGATGGCACTAGCCTCATTACCCTGTTACGTAGGGAAAAGTGACTACCATGTAACCCTTCAGCAAAATGTTTGTAATTCCTATATATATTACTGTATTGTATTATATTATTTTGTTATATTAGAGAGTTTCAAAATGAGTAAGCGGTAAGATTCCATGAGTAACAATGGCTTAACGAAAATTCAGTTCCCCTTAAGAGTGCCCATTTTATCACATTTTTCTCTACTACATGCTAGCTTTACGACAAGGGACTTTCTAGAGATAAGTGATGGAACCTTATTGCCTGCATTAATTCAAGTTGTATTTCGAATCACCATCCTTTCTACCTTATATATGAACACAGAAGTCGGAAATTTTTGCGTTTCACATAATCCGTTAATACTCAGTAGAGCGGGGTGTAAATTTTAATTTATCTGTTGTGAATAAATTTTGTCATCTGCAAGAATTGTTCATGTCGAAACACCCAGCACACTCCGCGCTCTCGCTTTGCGACTCACCGTCCAGATTAGCACTGTAATACGATAACATTTCATAATGTTAGGTCCTTTCAGTGTATGGCAATTTAATAAAGTTTAAACCGCTGGCCAGCTAAACTGCTGCAGCATTATGGTGGCGTGCAAAAAACGTCAAACTGGCATGATGTGTACTACATGCTTGGATAATTAGATCATTAGCATTTCGACGCAAATACGCGAAGCAGGTACAAGTAACAAGGAAATACAGACGATTTCTCGTGCGGAAATCGCATTTGAATGTTGTTTGCGAGAAAATCGTGATAGAACTTTTCTAAGGACACACAACTACCAGCACGCGTCAGAAAGGAATAGTGACGGGATCGTGGACAATCGGGACTGTAGTTTATGAAACGGGGCTACAGAATCGCTTCATAAGGTTTAAGTGCGCTTGGCGTCTAGTCTTTCTGCTCTTTTACTGTGCCACAGTAACACACAGCCACCGGAGGAAGGGAAGAGCATCTGCGTGTATATATTTTCCCTTCACAGTCCGTTGTGTTTCCCACTTTACCATGTATGTGTGAATAAATGTGAGAAAGGTGTTTTGACGTTTCTTCCACTGTTTCCAGAGTCTGCATAGAGAGGTGGTGTCAGAGTGCAAGGTAGTGCTGAAATAAGAAAGGCTGGTCGGTGGCTCAAGGCGGAAGTCAGTTTTTGCATGGTATGGGTAAACAGTAATGAAACTACCCTTGTTCCCTGCACATTAGGTGGATGCACTCAGTCAAGGGAGATGTAGATATTCTTCTTCTGGGGCTGATAAATTGTGGACGCTTTCTTAAACAGCTCCTATGGTATCACGGACAAAGGTAACAGGTTAACTTAATTTAAATTGATATTACAGTTAATTCTTTAAATTTCTTTGCAGAGATCAGGCAAGTATTTACACTAATGGCCGTTAAAATTGCTGCACCAAGAAGAAATGCAAATGATAAACGGGTATTCATTGGACAAATATATTATACTAGAACTGGCATGTGATTACATTTTCACGCAATTTGGGTGCATAGATCCTGAGAAATCAGTACCCAGAACGACCAACTCTGGCCGTAATATCGGCCTTGATACGCCTGCGCATTGAATCAGTGCTCGGATGGCGTGTACACATACAGCTGCCCATGCAGCTTCAACACGATACCACAGTCCATGAAGAATAGTGACTGACGTATTGTGACGAGCCAGTTGCTCGGTCACCATTGACCAGGCGTTTTCAGTTGGTGAAAGATCTGGAGAATGTGCCGGCCAGGGCAGCGGTCTAACATTTTCTGTATACAGAAACGCCCGTACACGACCTGCAACATGTGGTCGTGCATTATCCTACTGAAATGTAGGGTTTAGCAGGGATCGAATGAAGGGTATAGCCACGGGTCGTAACACATCTGAAATGTAAGGTCTACTTTTCAGAATGCCGTCAGTGCGAACAAGAGGTGAACGAGACGTGTGACCTATGGCACCGCATACCATCACTCCGGGTGATACGCCAGTATGGCGATGACGAATACACGCTTCCAATGTACGTTCACCACGATGTCGCCAAACAAGGATGCGACAATCATGATGGTGTAAACAGAACCTGGATTCATCCGAAAAAATGACGTTTTTGCCATTCGTGCACCCAGGTTCGTCGTTGAGTACACCATCGCAGGCACTCCTGTCTATGACGCAGCGTCAAGGGTAACCGCAGCCATGGTCTCCGAGCTGATAGTCCATGCTGCTGCAAACGTCGTCGAACTGTTCGTGCAGATGGGTGTTGTCTTGCACACGTCCCCATCTGTTGACTCAGGGATCGAGACGTGGCTGCACGATCCGTTACAGTCGTGCGGATAAGAAGCCTGTCATCTCGACTGCTAGGAATACGAAGCCGTTGCGATCCAGCACGGCGTTCCGTATTACCCTCCTGAACCCACCGGTTCCATATTCTGCTAACAGTCAGTGGATCTCGACCAACGCGAGCAGCTATGTCGCGTTACGATAAACCGCAATAGTGATAGGCTACAATCCGAGCTTTTTCAAAGTCGGAAACGTGATGGTACACATTTCTCGTCCTTACATGAGACATCACAACAACATTTCACCAGGCTACGCCGGTCGACAGCTGTTTGTGTATGAGAAATCGGTTGGAAACGTTCCTCATGTCATCACGTTGTAGGTGTCGTTACCGACGCCAACCTTGTGTGAATGATTTGAAAAGCTAATCATTTGCATATCACAGTATCTTCTTCCTGTTGGTATGTTTCGCGTCTGTAACACCTTATCTTCGTGGTGTAGCAAGCTTAATGGCCAGTAGTGTAATTATTACTCTTAATTCTCTTCTGTAAATTCCCGTGTTTAATGTACAGGATGACAATTCCTGAACTATAAAAAAGTTAATTAATTACAAATTACGGCGTGCACACACTTTATTCAACATGTAAATGTCACTACAGCTATTCGGATTTAGGTTATGAACTGTTCGATATGCCTGCCATCATTGGCTATGCTGTGGCGCAGATGAACAGCGAAATTCTGCATGACCCGCTGAAGTGTAGGAACATCTATGCTGTCGATTACCTCTTGTATGGTTGTTTTTAGCTCAGCCATGGTTTTGGGGTTATTGCTGTACACTTTGTCTTCAATGTGGCCCCACAAAAAGGAGTCATGTGTGCTCAGATCCGGAGAATATGGTGGCCAATCGAGGCCTATGCCAGTGGCCTCTTAGGACCCCAGAGCGAGAATGCGCCCCCCAAAGTGCTCCTCCAGGACATCAAACACTCTCCTGCTTCGAAGGGGTCGAACTCCATCTTGCATAATCCATATCTTGTCGAAGTCAAGGTCACTTTGGATACTGGGAATGAAATCATCTTCCAAAATCTTCACGGACCGTTCGGTAGTCACAGTGCCGACACAGTGACTGGACATAGCACAGCACACAGTCATCTGTTGTGGGTGAAGAGACTTCTCGACCGCGGAATGCGAATTCTCAGTCCCACAAATGCACCAATTTTGCTTATTAACGCACCCATCCGAATGAAAGTGGGCTTTGTCGCTAAACTAAACCATGCAAGTGCATACTAATTCCCATCGCGCCCCGCAGCTAACTGTGTATTTTGAACGTTCTAACGCAAACCGTTCAGAAGTTATTACGATTTTATTTCTTATAGTTCAATAGTTGTCACTGTGTACTTTGTACGAGTTTGTAGGGAAGCAGCCTACTCACGCCATATAGAATTCATATGCTTTCCACTGTGTGCCAGCCTAGCCCGCTGTAACTAGTTATGACGTCACAAATGTTGCGCAATACTTTAAAAGTAAAGTAAATAATCTGAAAAGTTAATAGCATGTCAGGGATGATGCTAAAATGATAATGTGTTAAGTTTCAGTTTAATAACTTTAACAGTTTTTCGAAATTTGGACGTTTTACGTAAAAATCATCGGTGAAACAGGAAGGAGCTAGACACCTCAAAATTTATATGCGGATTCCATTTTCATTGTAATTTAATGGAAACAACATGCTGGATCTCACAAAGTAAAATTTTGGTTGAAATTCATGATTTTCTGTTTTTGTGTCCTAAGAGTAAGGAAGCAAGATAGATTAAGTAAGTGATCGGATAAAGCTAGGATGTTTAGATTTAGGTAGAACGGAGAGACGCTTAAATAACAAAGATGTGAGAAGTTTACAAAAGGTAGCTATAAAACTACAGCTGTAGCGTCTCTCCAAAGGGCAAGTTCAGAGCTCATCTATTGCGTGCAGTGCAACTAAAATAATTCTCTCGTCAAAAGTATTTTGCCGATCCACATCAGAATTTTATTACAGATACTTACCTGTGTGCTGATAGCACAGTTAAACTGAGAGCTTCATTGGCCTTCAGCGAATGAAGTAATTAATTATTGAATAACGTGAAGTGGTGCTCTACTAGCCGAGCGGCTAGTTACGGAGGCAATGTTGTAGGCTGCGCCTTCGGCGGTCCGCACCGCGGCTATATAAATAAGAGCGCTGCGAGCTAGAGTCAGGCCCCATTCCCGCTCAGGCTGCGGAGGTGAGCTGATCGTTGCACGTTAGCGCTAGCTGCCCATCATGTACGGACGACGCGGAAAGGGAGGCAAAGCTGCTGCCCTGCTGCAGTTGCTGGGCCTCGTGCTCGGCGCATCAGAAGGCGGGGAACGCAAGAAGACGGTGGAGCGGAAGGAGCAGTGCTATCGCTGCCAAAAACTTGGCCATGTTGCCAAGTACTGCCGTAATGCAGTGGCATGCCTTCGTTGTGCGCAAGCACACGATTCGCGCCACTACCCCAAGAAAGACGCCACACGCTGCTGCGCCAATTGTGGCGGCCCTCATGCCGCGAACTCTCGCGGCTGCAGCTACATCAAGAACTGGAGCCGCTGCGACAAGGCTAGACGGAGACACAAGACCACCAAGAAGGCAGAGACAGCCGAGGTCGTTGCGTCCTCGCCACCCCCCGCCTTTGGCGGATCCTTGGTGGCCGATGACGTGGCTGTACCATCGGACGCAGTCAGCGAGGCGTGCGCCAGGGTCCGCGCCGCCGCCGATGAAGAAATTGCTGCCCTCAAAGCGCAATGGCGGAAGAGAGGGCAACACTACAAGCTGAGCTAGCCGAGGCTCGGCTGCTGGTGCACAGTCTCCGTGATGCATTGACCAGCCAGCCCCACCCAGCACAGAAGAAGGATGCTGACACGCAGACTTCCGCCCCCGTGGAACTCGTAGTAATACAGGAAGCCACGAGAGTGGAAACACAAGACGCAGCCGCTCAGACAATCGTCATTATGAAGGAGGCCCCTTGCCCCCTCTCCAAGACGCAGCTGCAGAAGGTAGTGTCCATTCACTTGGATACTCTCAGGTCCTATAACGCTCGCCCTCTCACGCCTGCCCAGTGGGAAGCTCTCTTCGTCTCAATAGAACAACAAGAACAAGAAGAGGAGAAGGCAAGTCAGGAACAAGGGGCGAGGACCGCCGAGGATGCCGAAGCTGCCAACTGGGAGGATGTGACACATCCGAAAGTGTCACAAGCAGACACGTACCACAAGAAGAAGAAGAAGAAGGACAACAAGAAGAGGCACCCTGACGGCAGGAGGACTTAGAAGACCCTCCTCACCGCGCCCTACACCCATCATCATCACCATCAAATATCCGCTCTGCCAGTCGCTGACTGACAGTCCCAGGCGTCGACAGGGCCAGTCAAGTAAAGGCCCCTAACCGACGCATACCTGTCAATTCACGTGACCTACCGCCTGTCTCCGACCGGCAATCATACGAATCCAGTACCCACAACCGTCCCAGTTATTCCTAAACGTCAAAGCAAACCTCAACCCATCTAAGTGGAGTAAATGTCTAAAGACAACAAACTCCTCCTAAACATCCTCAAGAATGAGGAATTTCTAGTGCGAAGCAGCAGCAGAGTCAGGCCCCAGTTCTCTTCTAGATTCATATCAGCACGTACTCCGTGTCGGAAGCCACGCCACACTTGTGCAGTTGCAAAGAACAGCCTTCGATGCTGTATTATGTAACTTGGTATGCACATAACAATGAGTTCGCATTGGGGCAAAGTGTTAATTGTCGAACGACTCCAGTAATTTATTCTCAGTTTTTGTATGTCGTATTTTCACGTGTCAGTGCAGGACAGACCTTCTACCATCACTAGCATGGCTTTTTATGAGTATTAACATCAAATTTTGGAGAGCATTCACTTTAAAACATTTATAACAATAACGGTTATCTAGGGATAATAGGATCCGTGCAATAGACTCTGAACAGCTCTGATACTACAATAGCTGATAGTAGCATTGCTTGGCTAAACATTTATTTGGAATTTTACGTTTTATCGTTTTCAGAATATAGTGGGAATTGTTATAGTAAACTGCATTTTCTATGAATCCCATACATCATCCTAAATCCTTAGCGTAATGATCTTCAATGATCAATAACTTTATTTCTCGATCAGAGTAGGCACAGTGAACTTTAATTACAGGCAACATCTTTTTGCTAATCACTTTCTGTTTGCCAACATTGCAGTTAGAGAGCCAGTGCTCAGAATGGCAACAATAGAAATAATAATTTTCCACTCGCCGCCCCACAAGTTGTTTTGTGTCGTTAGGAAGGCTATTAAACAGCGCCTTTATTTTCACTGTGTTGCTATTTCTTCTTGCTCGTGTGCAGAGTTTTAAGCAACCCATTTTCGCGGAGCTTTGATGGGATTTCCTTTGTGCTTCTTTATCTAAATTCTGCCTTTCATTCAATCACGTGCCCTCTAATTAAAGATTATTGATCGACGGCCCTGCATAAACGATAGAACACAAAGCCCTAAGTGCAATAAATACTAATCTGTGGGTAGAATTTTGTTTTTTTTGGACTTTGTCTAAATTATGGGCTTTAGCCAATCAGTTGGTCTTTACTTAAAGTTTATTGATAACTGATATTTCTTATACGATAGAACACAATGGCTAGAGTGTAACAAATACTGACATGAACTTCTATTTACTTCGTGAGTTTTGAATTTATGGAGACCATATGCATTGAACAAGCAGTGTTTGAGACCGGTTCGTTGTTAATACAGTGCCAATTACATATTTGGGAAATTTCTTTTAATAACTGGTATTATACAGGGTATTAACTATTAAGTGAGGAACCTCTGGGGAATTGGTAGAGGACTTAAAAAGAAGCAAAAATATCGTTTATGCTACATATATTCGGTGATTTTTAATTTTATTAGTTACAGACACTTTTTTGTTGTTACATCTTTGCTTCGTTTCTGTCTTCTTGTTTTGAAATTTCCGGCTTGGTTCTATAGGTATTTTTTCTTCTCAAATGTTGTTTGTTTTGGGGAGTGTTATTTCAAAGCCTTATTTTATTTTCGCTAATTACTGTGGTTCAAAATGGTTCAAATGGCTCTGAGCACTATGGGACTCAACTGCTGTGGTCATCAGTCCCCTAGAACTTAGAACTACTTAAACCTAACTAACCTAAGGACATCACACACATCCATGCCCGAGGCAGGATTCGAACCTGCGACCGTAGCAGCCGCACGGTTCCGGACTGCGCGCCTAGAACCGCGAGACCACCGCGGCCGGCAATTACTGTGGTAGCAGTATATTAACAAATTCGTATTAGAACGCCATCAGTAGTATAACTACTCTACAGTTGTTATTGGTTCTAGTGTTCAGTGTCTGCTGAGCATTCTTTCCCCACCAGGAATGGAATGGCTTATTTCCGACAGGGGTGCCACTGAACAAGAGCGTGCTAGCAACCTCATCTGGATAGCGACTTGACGTGCCTGGTTTTAAGTCACGGACGTGACGCCTAATTCGCCGTATTCTTATTGGACAAGTGTGTTCTCTACATATCTGCCCAAAATGTATTGTTATCGGCACATGGCGTACATGAACCTGATATATGAACTTGCAAACTGCAATGCATCTGAAGCCAGACCTTTGTACGCTGAAAGGCTTTTTGAAATATGCGTGAACGTCTTGCAGAGACAGGTTCTTTGGAGAAAAGCTCATTTAATTGTCGTCAACAAAATAGTGTAAGAACGTCTGGTTTAGAAGATCGATTACTTCACCTATTGAGAACAATAATGGCGGCAGAAGCAGAGAAAACTGAGAATGTGGGTCACGTGACAGCGTGGAAAGTGTTGCAAGAGCAAGTTCTTTATCCATACCAACCTTATAGAGTGCAACGTCTTACTGAAACAGATTTTCAATCTAGAAAAGCTATTTGTGTTTGGTTACTGAGCGTGTTCACCCAGAGCCTATACACTCTGTCTACCATACTATTTACTGAGAAAGCAAAGTTACCCAGGAATGGAATGCAAAATATTTGCAACACTCGTGTCTAGGAGGACGAAAATCCTTTTGCAGTTTTGCCAGTTTTGGGAATAAGATATTAACAACAGTTTAGCGTTCATATGTCTCAAGATGTATTGGGAATCTTGACGTTCTTCGCCAACGTGTTCAAGAAGGATTTCAGCAGATACCTGGAATATGGGAGCTCATAAGACAACCCGTGATCCAGCATTCAGAAGCTTGTGTGGAGCAAATTGTGGACATTCTAAGCATTTCATTTAGGCATGAGAAGACAAAGGTTGAAAAGAAAATATACATGTAGAATGAAGCTGTAAATCTGAAAAAAACAGAAACGAAGCAAACACGTAACAACAAAGAAGTGTTTTTAATTAAGAAACTAAAAGAACTGACCATTTTTGTGATTTTTGGCTTAGAGAATATGGTAGACATACATTAGGTTTTTGAATCTTCCATATCGCATGCAAATCTCACATGATGGTGGTGTGATCACATTTCATCACATTTGAAAGCTCTCGTGTAACCTAACGTGAATCATATTGGATTCATGCGTTTAAACGATCTTCATGACACATCGATGGTCTTCTTCCTGAACGTGAAGAGTCTGTGTTGCCAAAACGATCGTGCTCAAACCGAGAAAACCATTCTCTCGCCGTGCTCTGTCCAATGGCATTATCGCCATACACAGCGCAAATGTTTCTGTCTGTATCCGCTGTGTCACCCCCCCCCCCCCCCCCGCTCCCCTTATTGTATACACGAACCTTATTGCTTCTTTTTAAGTCCTCTATCCATTCCCCAAATGTTTCCAACATATTAATTAACACCCCGTATATTTGTCCCACGTTATGTGACGATCGTACAGTATGTACGATTCTTCCGTCTATACGCATGCCGCGGACATTCCCATACACCATACACTTTCTGAGTCCCATTAAGTTGGTATACAGTAGAATTATCTGTCCTTGTACATTGGGATATGTTTGATTATGTGAGCCATTGTGTTCTCAGTACTTCATAAAGCAGTGCCCATTTTTAATTTAAATAATTTATTCATTTGTTTATATGACAATTCATAATTGAAGAATAAACTCACCTTGGGGTTGCTCAATTTCCTGATAATTTATGATTCCCCTGTAATGCAATTCTCTCGTTCCAGATCCATACCATATAACACCCCAAAGTATTTGGTTGGAGCATAAGTTTATAGCGTTTTTCCAAACACAAAAAAAGGTTCAAATGGCTCTGAACACTAGGGGACTTAACATCTGAGGTCCCCTTGAACTTAGAACTACTTAAAGCTAACTAACCTAAGGACATCACACACGTCCATGCCCGAGGCAGGATTCGAACCTTCGACCGTAGCGGTCGCACGGTTCCAGACTGAAGCGCCTAGAACCGCTCGGCCACAACGGCCGGTTTTTCCAGACACAAGTAACAGAGATGTGACTCATCAATAATCTATTCTCCTTCGTTTTTTACAATAGCCTTCCAACGCTGGGGTAATTTTTCGATTTCACAACTGTAAAAATCACGTGATTTTGAGGCGAAGAACTCGTCGAACAATGTTCGGAGCGCATTTTCATCCGGGAAGGAAGTTCCTTGAAGGTTGTTCGATAGAGAGCGGAAAAGGCGAAGATGCGAGGGCACAGGATCAGGTGAATAAGGTGGATCGGTATGACTTCCCAACCCAACTCCAGTGTAGTGTTTTTGTCAGTCTAGCAGAATGCAGGGGGGCGTTTATCGTGGTCTACCATCACTTCATGCAGTCTTCCTGGTCGTTGTTCTTATACTGCTTGAAAAAGACATCTCAGCCGGTGACAAACGTCACCAGTGATGGCTAGACCGCGGGGAAGCAATTCGTTGACGAGCACACAGTCGCTGTTCTACCAGATGCATAACATTATTTTTTTGTAAACGCAAGCTATTCTTTGAACGGCGAATTCATTTATTTTCCTTATGTTAGGATAAAGACACCATTTCTCGTCACTAGTTAGACGGATATTGTGAGTGGCCGGTCTAGTTCACGAACCAGTTAATGACGAACAAGCAGAGATGTTCATACGGCCACCTGCTGATTTTTTGTGATTTTGGTTTAGAGCGTGCGGGATACATACACCGGATTTTTGAACCTTCCCCATTGCATACAAATGTTGATCACAGTTCATCACAATTGCGGGTTCTCGAGTAAAAAGACGTGAATCATTGTAGATTAATGCGTTTAAACGATCTTCATCAAACCTCGAAGGTCTTGCTGAACGTGGAGAGTCACTGTTATCAAAACGATCCTCTTTAAAACGATAAAACCATTCTATTGCCATGCTCTGTCCAACGGCATTATCACCATACACTGCGCAAATATTTCGGACTACCTCCGCTGCTGTCCCCCCTCTATAGAACCAACAGAAGAGTACGTCGGAAACGTTCCGATTTCTCCACTTGGCAGTTCATTTTCTAGCGCCTCCAAATGACAAAATTACAATATGTAAACTTACATGGTAAAAGTGAACGACAAATAAAAATACGACAATCGATAAATAAGCCCATAGCAACCGGAATACCAATATGCAAAACAAAACCGACACGAACTTATGCACCAATCTAATACAAGTATGAAGTTTGGCTTTAGATGTCTCTTGAGTTAAGGAGAGGGTGGTTTTGCGTAAGAAAATTTGATAAAGAAACAGAAAAAAACCACTCTTCTCATGATGGCAGCTTCCTTCTCACCCACATGTCAATCATTGACTAGAAGGTGCTGATCCCAGCTGTCCGTGTCGCATGAAAACAGTAATATCCATATTACTTGTTGGGCAAGTCCCGTTATTTGAACATAATTTATCCAATTGCCATGCAAAGTGGTGAATCTGATGAGCATGAGCGAAATTTGAGTGACCTCAGGCGGTCCTAAACAACGTCATAAAGCAGACGGCCGGTAAAATTTTTATACAGTCGCTCCGCGAAGTCGTTGGGCCATCGTGAGAACACGTAGGGTTGTATGTTACTAACGTGCACTTTGCGACTTGTGTTGTCAGTAGAATGATTCGTTTCTGCTGTGCATATACATTTTTCTTACTATGTTTGCTACGCCACAGTGTGGAAATCAATAATCTCACGGTAGGCAGTGGTCACAATAATTTGGCTCATCATTCTACTACATCGTTGAACATGTTAGGGTATAATTTGTATCTGCAGACTCGCTCTAGTTTCTGAGCTTATTTTCCTCTCTCTTCTTGTGTAAACTACCATGAGACGCACATGTTTTGCAAATCACTGTGTAGCGCCTAACAGGGAGTTATTAGCATTTGTAAGTAGGCTGTTTAGGTTTTCTTATTGGTAACGCCACGTAGCGCTCTGAAAATCACTGGCTGTGCTGTGTGCAGTTTGTGGCTGGTTTGCATTGTTGTCTGCCATAGTAGTGTTGGGCAGCTGAATGTGAACAGCGTGTAGCGTTGCGCAGTTGGAGGTGAGCCGCCAGCAGTGGCGGATGTGGGGAGAGAAATGGCGGAGTTTTGAAATTTGTAAGACTGGATGTCATGAACTGCTATATACAGTATATTATGACTTTTGATGATATTAAGGTAAATACATTGTTTGTTCTCTATTAAAATATTTCATTAGCTAACTATCCCCATCAGTAGTTAGTGCCTTCCATAGTTTGAATCTTTTGTTTAGCTGGCAGTAGTGGCGCTCGCTGTATTGCAGTAGTTCGAGTAACCAAGATTTTTGTGAGGTAAGTGATTTGTGAAACGTATAGGTTAATGTTAGGCAGGGCCATTCTTTTGTAGGGATTTTTGAAAGGCAGATTGCGTTGTGCAAAAAATATTGTGTGTCAGTTTAAGCACAGTCTTGTACAATTTTTCTAAGGGGACGTTTGACTTCAGCAGAACTTTGCTTACAGAGAACGATGACTACGGCACTTCCATAGAATTATCTTACAGCAAGAAGCACATTTAGCCTACAGTACACACGTATTTGAGTGATTAATTTTGTACTTAAAAATTTTGGAATTACAATGATGCAAAGGTTTTCCGTGATACATAATTGCTGTAATCTGTAATACCTGAGGGTATAATTACATTAATCCTCAGGGGGGGTACACGCTTACTTTGTGTACCATGTGTGTGGCAAGCACAAGAAGCCCTAGCTAATACGACATTTGCTTCTACAACTTTACACATCGGTACCATATTTCTCTAACACATAAATTACACAGCTACCTGATTATCTTTTTACTACGTCAGTGACAGATGTTTACGCAACTACGCAGTTGGATAACTTCACACTTCTAAAATTGTATTTTGTCTGTACTTTGTAAACTGATCATATTTTTTCGGAACCATTGTGATACTATGAGAGCTTTGAATGATGTATTTGGTATGGGATCATGATTTTTAAAGTACGTTTGAGGTAGATGACACTATTGAAATGAGCATAGAGTATTCTTTAGGTTTTAAAATTATTGCAGAAAGCTACGAATTTTTTGAGATTTGGCTGAGTTTTTATGATATTATTATTGCGACGACGATGTGTATTATGCAGCTGAGGTATGTTTATGATCAATAAGCTGATGCTATATGAGAAATTTGTTTATGCTACGTATTTATTATGATGAAATATCGAAGAAGTGTCGACGAATATGTATATAGATAATAAGGTAAGGAATAATGAGTAGTGGTTAGGGACTCTGATTTTGAGAAAAAGGATGTTGGAAACCAAGAATCGTACTTTAAGAGTTATGAAACGTGTGTACATGCGTGAATGTATATCAACACTGCTATTCATGAGATTTCGTTTCTACACATTTCTACCGTAATCTTTCGACCTGTGAATTTTTATTTGTATCAAACTGTCGCTGTGGCGGGAAACTGATGTCGTAAATATTTCGGTAAGGAAGGTAGGTCACTGTAACCACCCAGCTGCGCGACAGTCACCTGAAAAAAAGCCATTAGTGTGTGCCTTTCAGAGGCACAGGTGAAAAAAATAAAGAAGCCATTGTCCTCGCTATTGACATTTCTTTGTAGAAAGCATAGCAAATACGAGACCTTAAATCTTGAAAACATATGATTACATTGTCCATCTCGTAATTTATGATATTTACTAAAATACCTAATGAAATAATGAGAAACATTTTATATATGTTGTCTTTCTAGTTGAGAGCTTCCTCAATTTGTTTAATATCTAGTTTCTAGCTCCACTGCAGCATTGGTTAAAATAAAATTTTATAGAGGTACTAATATAAATATATTCTGTCTACAGATCCAATAAATAATAATTTTGTGATATACTTCCAAAAAAATGAGGAAGCACAAAAAGACATTTCCCTTCATAGGAACTGCATACATAATTTTCTTTTCAAGTACTTGGTAATTTATCTCATAGAATAAGTTTTTGTGGTGCACCACTTTAATTACATAGACATTAAGATGTGAATATACATTTCCCTTATCTGCCTTGTTGTCTTTAGTGAACTATTTTTTCTGCTTGAGCTTTGTCATATTTAGGTATAAGTTATTGCATTTGCTGCTGCTGTTTGCCAGGCATAGTGCTACTGAATTTGACTTTGTATTACTTTGTTAAGCCAGTTTTACTACTGATTTATTTTTGTTGTTTGCTGCACATTGCCTTATATTAGTTGTAATATTGCAATTGCATTGCTAATTTATATTTTTTACTGCTTGCTTTGACAAATACCATTTTTTCATTGCTGTTTGTGTTAATTGTTTTGTGCTGCTGCATTGCCTCGTCCCTTAGTTTATGCATTTGAGCTCAGTAGATTTAAGTTAGCTTAAGAGAGGGTAGCCTATATAAGAGAATGAGTTGCGATGAATTGGAAGAATTGCACTGAGAGGTTAACGAGAAAAGCACAGAAAGCAGGTATAGATAGGACTTTTTGGAAATAATGAAGAACGAAGGGACATCTCCGAGAAGTAAAGAAAGTTTTGTTTGCAAAATACTGCAGTAAAACAAACCCTGTCCTTTCCTTTTGTATTATTTCACTATGTGTTTGTGAAACCTTGTGTATTTGTTTTCTTCCTGTCTCTGTGTACTGTTTCATAGAATTTTTTCTCTTCTAATACTAAGCTACATTCACTATGATGAGGAATACTGTTATCCTCAACTATAACTTGCACTAATAATATGTTATTTACTTCGTAAAGATGTTTAGACATTATTTATTCTGTTTTGTTTTAATGCTCATGTGTGAAGTTGATGTTTCAAATGTTATTCTGATCTTTTATGTATGAACTTATGTCATAATTCCTGTAACACTGATGTATATGTATATTTCTATTCTTTTGTAAAGCCTGTGTTACTACAAATGTTATCTGTATTGTTATGTTCTTTAATGATGTATTTTGTACCTTTGTTATTGTATTCTCATGTTATAATATTGTAATTGACACCAGTTCATCAAATTAATTAACTTGTAAGTTACGTTTCACTGCACATGTTTCTGTTGGTCATAGAATATGGACAATGTGTGAGAAGTAGGGACTGATAGTGTTTGCACATGTGTTAATAATTCAGCAAGGGACTGGTTAACAGCATTGCTGGTTCTAAGGATAAATAAAAAAAACTTTGTGAGTGCACTAGTGGTGGTTATGGACTTGGGATATTCTCCTCAAGTCTCTTTGATGTTGATTGTGCACCTGCACAGTTGCAACAGATGGCTGCTGGCCGTCTCTACATGGACTACAGTGGGTCTGCATCCTTGGTGGCTCACCAATACCATAATCTCTACCAGGACTGCAGTGGGTCTGCTCTGTGATGACCTACCTACCAGTATTCTTCAAAACTTCGAACGACTCTGCTGTGGGTTTGCTCTGTTGTGGCCCATTACCTGTCTGCATGTCAAGAGTCAGCACTGTCTTTCCGTTGGAAGGACAACACTACTTCTTCAAGACTGCATGGAAATCCAGTACTTCCGTGTGCATTTTCTTTTACTTCTCAGACTTTGTGAAAAACACTGCAATTTTACTGTGATGAATGATTAGGACTGTCTTTATGGACTGTGAGAAAATTTTAGCTTTTGACCAACATTGTATCGATAAGTGTGTGCAAGTGATATCTTTGTTATTGAAATTATGAAAATGTTTTTCAAATCCGTATTGGCCACTGCCCAAAACAACTTGTAAAATTTTTTGTGGGGAGCATGAGGGCTATGTAAATAGGCTGTTTAGGTTTTCTTATTGGTAACGCCACGTAGCGCTCTGAAAATCACTGGCTGTGCTGTGTGCAGTCTGTGGCTAGTTTGCATTGTTCTCTGCCACTGTAGTGTTGGGCAGCTGGATGTGAACAGCGTGTAGCGTTGCGCAGTTGGAGGTGGGCCGCCATCTGTGGTGGATGTGGGGAGAGAAATGGCGGAGTTTTGAAATTTGTAAGACTGGATGTCATGAACTGCTATATACAGTATATTATGACTTTTGATAATATTAAGGTAAATACATTGTTTGTTCTCTATTAAAATCTTTCATTAGCTAACTATCCCTATCAGTAGTTAGTGCCTTCCGTAGTTTGAATCTTTTATTTAGCTGGCAGTAGTGGCTCTCGCTGTATTGCAGTAGTTCGAGTAACAAGATTTTTGTGAGGTAAGTGTTTTGTGAAACGTATAGGTTAATGTTAGGCAGTGCCATTCTTTTGTAGGGATTTTTGAAAGTCAGATTGCGTTGCGCAAAAAATATTGGGTGTCAGTTTAAGCACAGTAATTCATTAATTTTTCTAAGGGGACATTCACATTTATCAATGTTATAAAGTTTCAGCCCGTTACAATCGGCTATGGAGCTATGGAAAAAGACTATCTTTGAAGTCTTTCAGTTCTGTCCTATTATTCTTGCAATATCCCACTCCATTCTTTTTTATAATATTGTTTTCAATTTTCTTTCTATCTTTGTATTCGTTCCATCTTTCGGCCTTTTCTTCTCTGTTTAGTACTGACCTTGTAATCTTAGCTTTTAACGTTGATACCACTGTTTCCCTATTCTCCAACTGGTTTCTTTAATTTTCCTGTCAGCGGTGTCTATCTTACCCACACACATAGATACTTCTACAAGTTTTCATCATTCCTTCTCTGGTCACTCCTGCTTTACCATTTTGCACATTCTGTCGTTCTCTCTTTATATATATATATATATATATATATATATATATATATATATATATATATATATATATATTCGAGGGTCGGTCAAAAAGTAATGTCTCCCATTTTTTTTCTACTTAAAAAAATTAAGTTAATTGAAAAATTTGAATTTGGCGCTATTCCTCAAACCTTCTTCTGCAATCCACTGCAGTAGTAACTTTCTGTGTCAACAGGTGGCAGCACAGCAGAAGTTTGTAAGATGGCCGACATCGATGTTCGTTTGAGACAGCGTTGTGTGATTGAATTCTTGAATGCAGAAGGTGAAACGCCCATACGCATTCATGAAAGACTGAAGAAGGTGTATGGTGTTGTGACAGTGGATGTCAGCACTGTTAGACGATGGGTTCGTCGTTGTAAGGAAGCTGAAGGGCAAACACCGTTGACTGACGAAAAGTGGAGCGGCAGGCCGGTGAGTGCAGTGACTCCACACAACATTCAGCAAGTTGATGACATCATTCGTGGTGACCGTCGGGTGACTGCAGATGAAGTGTGTCGCATTATTTCTCTTAGTAAAGGCAGTGTGATCACGATTATTAAACAATTGGGGTACTCAAAAGTTTGTGCACGGTGGGTTCCAAGAATGTTAACCGATCAGAATAAAGAGGCAAGGAAAACAATAGCCTCCCAACACTTGCAGCGCTTCCGTTTGGAGGGAGATGAGTTTCTGAAAAAAATTGTGACCGGGGACGAAACATGGGTGCATTTTTTTGAACCCGAATCAAAGAGGCAGTCAATGGAGTGGCGTCACACATGCTCGCCGAGGAAGAAAAAATTCAAAACTGTGCGATCGGCAGGGAAAGTTATGGCAACAGTTTTCTGGGATACAGAGGGTGTGATTCTGGTTGATTTTTTGGAGCAGGGATGCACAATAAATTCTGTTCAATACGTCACAACCCTCAAAAAACTTAAAGCACGTCTTCAGCGAGTTCGCCCAACAAAATCAATGGCAGATGTTCTTCTTTTGCATGACAATGCAAGACCACACACCAGTCGTCACACCTCTGACGAGATTGTCAAAATTGGATGGGACGTTTTGCCTCATCCCCCATACAGCCCTGACCTGGCACCATCAGACTTCCATCTGTTCGGGCCACTAAAAGAAGCTCATCGTGGGATTCATTTTGAAGATGAGGAGGCCGTCAAAACATCCGTGCGTCAATGGCTTAGGAAGCAGAGCTGTGATTTTTACCGTGCTGGGATACATGCCCTTGTTCAAAGATGGACCAAAACTGTAGAGATGGGCGGAGATTACATTGAAAAATGACAAAATGATCCTCAATGTTGTGGTTTTCAACCTATGTAATTGCATTTAAATTTCCTGACAATTAAATATATATATATATATATATATATATATATATATATATATATATATATATATATATACTTTTACCGGCTTCATTCACCGCATTGTCATACGGTGCTAGAAAAAATGTAACATCCTCGCCGACACGATCATTTTATTGACAAGTGAGGTAGCAAGTAGGAGTATACGGTAACAAATTCTGACCAAATGAAACACGTCTCACATTACAGGGTGCCAAAACAGTCGCGTCAATATACAGTGTACCGTCCTCTAGCTGCAACGCCGGTGTCTAACCTCACATGCAAACGATAGGATCATAAGGTGCCAAATGGCGTCGTGAGATAGTGTGTCCCAAGCATCTTTCGCTTTTTGTCACAGTTCGGCAATTATTCTTGCAGGTGCTGGACAACGAGCAAGATCACATTTCAATATGTCCCATACGTGCTCAATTGGCGAGAAATCTGGTGAACGTGATACCTAGAGAAGCTGTTGTGCACCACAAAGAGAACGTTGTATTGTCCTGCTGAAAGGGATATCACTTTCTCTTTGAAGAAATGCATTAGCACAGGTGCAATATAGCAGGCAGTGGACATCAGTTACAACTCGTGGTCACGGTTTGTGTTTCTGCAGGGACTGTACCCTGCACGGACTTTATCATTTACCTTACCACGAGTTGTAAGTGATGACCTCCCATGCCCTGAATACTGGGTTGGTACCTGTGCGTAGTGGGCGTATCCATTCTGGAACAGCAGCTCACCAGCTCTACGCCATATACATACACGTCCATCACTCGTATACAGACAGAGAACCTACTCTCATCTCTGAAGACAACAGTTCACTCTCCTGTCAACTCTTTCACGATACTAGAACAGCCATGCTTGGTGGTGTCATGGAGTCAGTGATAGCTTGGCCTGAGGCACAAGTGATCTTAATCTTGCTCCAAGTAGACGGTTGACAGTCCTCCCGGATGACACAACAGGAGGAACAAGTACACGGATTTCGTCCCTGGATGATGTTCGCTCGGCCACAGCTGCTCGCAAAAAGCCTCGATCTAGGCGTGCGTCTGTACTAGGGGGACGTAGAAAACGCAGTCTAGAGGTGTAGAGATGTTCCATAGACCATAGACCATAGCGACACATCGCCGATGCATCATGGGCATGATGTGTAGCAATCCGTCGATTCGTCCAGCCAGCTTCTTGCAGGTGGCTCAAAAAATGGCTCTAAGCACTATGGGACTTAACATCTGAGGTCATCAGTCCCCTAGAACTTAGAACTACTTAAAGCTAACTAGCCTAAGGACATTACACACACCCATGACTGAGGCAGGATTCGAACCTGCGACCGTAGCAGCAGCGCGTTTCCGGACTGAAGCGCCAAGAACCGCTTGGCCGCAGCGGCCGGCCTTCTTGCAGGTCTACAGTGTGACCCCCTTGTAATAGCTGAAGCTGTGTAAGAGGTGTACGCACCCATCGGTGAGGCATGGTTGAATCCTAGAGTGACTGATGCAAACACTGTTCACCTCTAAACACAGCACAATTACTGCCTGCAGGGTCGAAACAGTGGGTACACAAACATGCCTCCTAAGCGCCATCTGATCTCCGACTACCGTGACAAATGAATCAATAACACTGAAATTCGTCAGTACGCACATATTACACTCTCGTCCTTGAAGGTGTTGCATTTTTTCTGCAGTGTATTTTCTCCTCGTCTTTTTGCTTAGTTGTCCATCTTCTGTCTTCACGACTTCTTCTCTGAAAGCTATCTATCCGTTGATCCGTGTATCGACTCGTGCTACACCTTGTGTTTAGATTGCATTGGTTTTCCTTTTCTTCGCCTGACATGTTTGTTTGATATGTTGTCTGTTATTAAGTGGCCGCTTAGTTGTCTTTTCCCTCTGCTGTCGATATCTGCGTTTATGTTTCCAGGAAACAGCTATGGAGGAAGTGAGATCTTTGACCGGTTGTAACCTCGTGTGGTGGCGTGGAAATAGGGGCATTGCGCGCGGAGAGTGTGGTGGACACGGGAGGGCAGTGTGGCACTCCAGCGCGAAGCAGGCGCGGTCGGTTGTAACGAGTCGCCACGTGATGTATGTCGGTTGTGTGTAATAAGCGGGTCGAGTTGACGGAAGATCTCCCCGCGTGTTGGTTGTATCATTTCGCCTTGGTGGGACGTTAATAAGCTTCTTTAAATCATCCGTTTCAACACGGAAGTTTAAAAGGAGACACCTAACATGAAGGAGCGGTCACTAGCCGTCAACGTTGCAGAGAAGACGTGAACTCCGGTGACAGAGTGTGTTGTCGCGTGGCCGTGGCGTGTTGGGTACGCTGGCGACGCGCGCGCCGTCGGATGTGTGAATCCTTGCCATCGGAGGTCGTGTACTGCCTGTTCGAGCATAATTGCAAGTTAAGTTCGTGGAAGGTTTAATTATTAAGTAATAATTTTGTGTAACCAGCGTCTCTCCTGCCTTGTGGCCTCCGGTGACCGGGTTTCCTGTCCCTGGCACCGGTGTAATTGAAGACAGTGATCTGACCTCCTCCTGTCGTTTCTGTCCGATGGGAGGTGTAGTTTTGGCAGTTTGTTTCGCTATTCTGTCATGTGTTATCAGTAAATTCATGCTTCTTGTTGGCTGATCATGTGGTCGCTCATTCAGGACTGTGTGGTGTAATGTTTCCTTGCACGAGGTTAGCTCTAATTCTGTCAGCTCGTTAAGCCATCTAATAACAAGTTTTCGTTGGCTGAAAGTCGGTGCAGTGACCAGCCTCAGAGTGGCCATTGTGTTTAGGGCGTATTTAAATTTGTCAGTATTTCGTCTAGCCTGAGCATTTCTGAGTGGGTGATTTCTGGCCGCCTTACATGGGTCCGTCATATCTGTTATGTTCTAATGATATTCCAGGACACTTTTGTTTGAAATTTTTTTTAATTCCTCCAAGTTTGTAAATTCCTTTCATTGCCATTAATCGTGTGTTTACTGAGACCTGTTTAATTTTTTTATGGCGGTGTTGGTAGCTTCACTACCTCACCATACCTTATTAACAAAGTTCGGTATTTACTTTAGTAGCCTCTTTACTAATGTTCTTTAATTTTTTAATTGTTGTGTTGCTACAAATTACTTTGATTGACGTTAGCGGCGTGTTTTAAAAGGTAGTTTATTACTGTACTGCTAGCTTTTGTGTTTTTGTTACAATTGTTGTATTGCTATAAATTACTTGATTGCCGTTAGCGACATGTTTAAAAGGCTGTTATTGCCGTACTGCTAGTTTCTGTAAAGTACGAATAAAACATTTGTGAAAATCTCAACTAGACAGTAAATTACTAGAAATTTGGCCCCGTTTCCCAACTTGTGGAGTGGCTTGTAGTAACCGTAACCACTGTGTGTCATTCGTCTTCTATTCCATTCATTTCGCATATTTCACTCAATTGTTGCCTAATGCTCCCTTTGATTGTTTCAGCTTATCCAAGTTCCAGCTCTTAATCTGCAACATTTCTATAAATTCCTCGGCTTTAATCTGCGTCTCATAAGTGGTACTCCATATCCGCTCATGGAAATATTATGGAGTTTCATATCTTGTGTCTTAAATCTGTCTTACTGCTATATAGCTGTTCTGAAATATTTCATTATTGTCTGCCACATTAAACCCTTCTTGCACGATTCTTAAAAAAAGCTATTAGCAACTGCATTGAGCAAAATCCTACTAGGCGAAGTCCCTTGCATTCCTTTTACCAGTATGTCAATCTACTCCTTCCTTTGTTACTTTCCCTACTGTCGAATTCCAGTCTCCCATCACAGTTACCTTTTTCCAGTCTTTGATCACAATATCAGTTCTTTAGACGATGACCGGTTTCAGTCCGTGATGACCATCCTCAGATCTATTTTACACCATGTCCTAAAGTGATAAGGCCATAAAAACATTTGACAGTATTGGATCACTGTTTGTATACGCGACGATGTCGCAGTTGGTGGAACTTTCCGTCCTTCTAAATTGTCTGAATAATTTCTTTTATCTCATCGTAAATATATTTGTGTTCTTTCATCATTAGCGGACCTAGTAGGTATCTGTAAAACTATGCTGGGTCATGGCTTTATATATGCCTTCTGCGTTACCCTTAATCGATTTTGCGTTGATAAACACACATTCATTTGACTAAAAGTCTTGTCCGTCTGTGACCACACTTTACGATTCCCGCTATAACTGACTTCAACCTATCCATTTCCTGTTTCAAACTCCGTAACCTACCTGCCCAACTACGGAATATAAAACTCCACACTCGGACTGATAGTGCGCCAGATTGATTTTGCTGATGACGTCATCATCTTGAGTAGACCCCACCCAAAGATCCCTATGAGAGCCTACATTACCTCCGGAATGTTTTACAATAAAGAATGCCATCGTCATTAAACAACTGTAGGACTCCAGGTCATCTATAGTTTCCCCTTGCTTTCAGCCGTTCCTGGTACTAGCATAGCAAGATCATATTGGTTAACGATGCAAGGTCAAATCAAACATTTAGACTGTTGTCCATTCAATAACCGAAAAAGCTGCTGCACTTTTGAGAAACCATGTGTAAGTATGGTCTGTTCAACAGATACTACACTAAAATGATTACACCCACGTTACTACTATCTGTATTGTTTGGATCACAAACGACTCACCGCGGCAAGGTCCATAGTTCATGACGGGAATTTCCTTTATAACCTGTAAATGGTGTTTTGACCTAAATTCCTTCTCTCAACTACTGCTTCTATTTATTCCTTCGACATTATAACTGCAGTCTGACTTCTGAACAAGCTGTAGATAATAATTCATACCATTTACTTCAGCCTTGCTGCCTTCAGAATTACAAAGAGTGTGTTTCAAAAAATATATTTCACTCGACATTGTCAGAAAAGCTTCTTACCTCCATATTCTCAAATAAATTCTCATAAACTACATTTCTGACTTCTTGCACTGTAGACGTAGACCTGGGTGAACCTCGGCCGCAGAAAATTCGCCAGGAGGAGAACGTGGCCACCTAGACGGAGAAGCAGACGAGAGTAACGTGAAGAAGCCATGGCAGAAGCTGTGGGCATAACTGGAGGATGTGGAGCAGGAGGAGTGGTACAGGGCTGCTGGTAGTCTTGCTATCATTTGCAACCTGGTGGCCGCCTTCCGCACGCCGCTACCTCAGCGACTGCCCTGAGCGGCCTGTTCGGTGTCAGACCATTCGCTCTATGTTGTGCACGAAAGCTGCCTGTAATTGTGTTGTTGAAGACAAGGGTAATGTGAGGAGAGGCTCTTACAGATATGAGCACTTTCTTGGAAGGGAAGCGTGGGTAAATGCTCAGGAAAGTCATCTTCACCTCGAGCCATGCACGGTAGTTACTAGTGTCCAAGTTCTGTTTATAGATACGATGCCACCTCTTGCAGGAGTGCACAGTGGTTGCCTGTGAAATCGCCTGAAACCATCCTACCCCTAGTTTTGTGATTTCAGGCATTCTCATGCAGCATAAGAATGCAGGCAAAGATATCGTGCAAGTGTCCTTGATGATTAGTCATCCAGTTTGATGAGAGATAACACACTAATGTGAGTAGTAGCGTATTCATAGACCCGATGCCTAAGACCTGGGGAAATTGGGCATAAGTGGGCTAAATCCCAGTGAACCCATGTTAATCTCGGTTCCAATTTCGTAGCCGGCCGTTGTGGCCAAGCAGTTCTAGGCGCTTCAGTCTGGATCCGCACGACCGCTACGGTCGCAGGTTCGAATCCTGCCTCAGGTATGGATGTGTGTGATGTCCTTAGGTTCGTTAGGTTTAAGTAGTTCTACGTTCTAGGGGACTGATGACCTCAGATGTTAAGTCCCATAGTGCTCAGAGCCATTTGAACCAAGTTATGCGGTGTCGGGATTGGCTAGCACTTCGATGGGAAACCATTCGATCTGCTGAACGCTTTTGGTAAGTGGGGTGCGCTCAGCCCTTCTGAGGCAAACTGAGAGGTTACTTGATTGAGAAGTACTGGCAACGGTCTCGTAAACTGACATATGGCCAGGAGAGCGGTATGCTGCCCACATGCACCTCCAGATCAGCATCCAGTGATCCATGTGGGATGCGGATGAAGTGGCGGCCAGTCAATACAGTTGTCATACCCAGTAACTCACCATTCCATGATTCCAGAACTAATATCTTTTTTTTCCTTTATAGAATTTCGATTCCCCCCCGAAGGGGGCGGGCTGGCAGCAGCTTAGTACGTTGCTCTACAGCCTGCAGACTTTTTAAAAACGTAAGAAGAAAAGAAACAATAAAAGCAGGCTATAAAACGGTGACTTAAATTGTAAAACGGCGGAAAATTGTGGAAAGTTAAAACATTAAGCAAAGGGGTCGATCTGCTGAAGGCTAAGAAAATACACAGGAATCAGACAAGTAACATAGGAGACACACAATTAAAAAATCATGCCAATAGTCTGGTTTCTGTTCGCAAGAGATTAAAAAAAGTCACACCCAGCGACAGTATGATGTCCATTCGCAACACTTCCCAAAAGACACACAACACTGAACATTCACTGTAAAACACTGCACGAAAATGTCGGCACAAAGATGACACTCCCTAACCAAGGACAGATGGGGGGGGGGGGGGGGACCTGGACAGATGAGGGGGAAAACCAGGAGGGAGGAGAGGAAAAAACGAAAAGGGGGGAAACAAAAGGAGGGAGAGGGGCAGGGCAGACGCGACAGGGAATGGCAAAAGACAGAGGAGGGAAATGCAAAAGAACTCAGGGGAGAGAAGGGGGGCAGAGAGAGGGTAGGTGGGGAAAAAAAGAGAATGGAAGGGGGAGAGGGAGCCCGGGAAAAGGACAGAGGAAAGGAGGGGGAGAGGATCAGACTTGATAGGAGGGATAAATGGAGGGGGAGAGGGCATCATCTGGGAGGGGGAGTTGATGGAAGCCATCTTGGCAAAGGAGATGAAGGGTGTAGAGACAGAGGGTAGGGGGGACGCAACAGTGAAGACATGGCAGAGGGCGAGGATGGGAGAGAAGAGGAACAATCAGGGAGTGAGGGGGATGAAGGCAGCAGGAGGTGTAGAATATGCGGATATGTTCGAGGAATAGGAGCAGATGGGGGAAAGGAATGAGGTCATAGAGGATCCACGTGGGGGACGGGAGACGTATACGAAAGACGAGGCGGAGTGCATGAAGCTCAAGGATCTGGAGGGACTTATAGAATTTGGGGGGGGGGGGGGGGGGACAAATATCAAGCTTCTCCTGCTGTCATGGACAGTGACTCACCATTCCATCATTCCAGCAGTTGGAGAAATTTGGGTCTCAAAAGTCGCTGATTGTCTACGGGCACAATGGTGTCGATCTCACTGCAACAAATACAAGGTAACCCAAAAGTCCGTTAACATTTGAAAATGTATCAATTAACGAAAAAATGTAGGTAGTGAGGTAAAATTTGATACACATGCTTGAAATGACATCGGGTTTTACTGAAACAAAAACGGAGCACAGGAACCGGTCAACAGATGTCGTTGGACACAAATACGACAGTAACGCCGCATGACAGTTTCCAGGACTGCAGAATTTTCGGCTACCAAAAATCGTAGAACTGATGTGAAAATGCCCCGCATGACGAGAAAATAACGGTGTACTGAGGATTTACCACATCACTCATGATCAGACCTTGTTTCTTACTTCTTCTTTTTTTTTTTTTTTTTTTTTTTCAAACTGTTAGCGTGGTAGGTGCGAAGTACACCAATACGTGACAGAATTGCATCATCCCTAGCCTGGGTGATAAACAGCAGCTGAAAGGTACGACTTTTATGCAAGATGGCGCTCCACCCCATACCGCCACAGGTTTGAAATATCTCTTGCGCACTTTGTTTGGTGAGGATCGCATGCTCAGCCGCCACTTCCGTCCTGCCTGGCCTCCCAGGTCCCCAGACCTCAATCAAAATGATTAGTGGGTGTGGCGTTATCTGAAGTCGCAAATCTACCGCAATCGGCGTACCTCAATAATGATGCTGAAAGACAACATCCTGTAGCAATTTATCAACATATCTACGAATATGCTGTGTATTTCTTATCCCTCGACTACAGGTATCGTTGATAAATAACAGCAAACATGATGAGCATTTGTTGTAAATACTATAGTGTTCGCAAAATATCAATTTTTATGTTAATTAGCCTATTCGTATCACGCGAAACGCCATGTGTTAGTGATTTTGTGCATTTTATTTTATTTATTGTTTTGCTAAAAATATATCTTAAACATATTTAAAATTTAAAAACGTATTCTTTATATAATAATTATATTATTCAATATCCACAAGATTTCCCCTTGATAAATTTAATATTGTTAAATTATATTTTACTATTACGTATTTATTCTTTGTGGAAATCATCTCCGAGGAAAGCGAAAACTGTTTAGTCGGAAGCTATTGCCCTCTTGGTACCCACTGCAGAGGATCACGACGAATCAGATGCTGGAGAAGATGAAGAGGATACTAATGAAGGTGAGGAAGAAGCCCAGGAAGGACATGAATATGAAGAACAAGAAGATTATGAAGCCTTATAAAAGTCTGTCTTTGTTACATACATGCAGGGTGATTCAGTAAGGTATGCAAATATTTTAATGTATTATTCTACAAGTAAAACTAAAGAAACAAGTTCATATAAACATGCGTTCGCAAATATTTGGTTACGGAGTTACGGGTAGTAAAAGACTCTCCCTGAAATTTAGCAACTTCGCTAATATGAAGCCATCGCAAATCTGTACGAGGTTAAAGTAAAGCACTATTTCCATTTATTTTGTTGTTATTAATAAGGTGAATCTAGTAAGACATATCCTAGACGTGTATCTGCAGTAGTTTTCCTGAACATCCAGAGAAGCAAAGACTTAATTTCGTAAAAAATTTTACTTATTAACTACCTAGCCCAATTTGTTTTTTAAATTCCAGAAAATTGTACAAAGTTCCCAACAGAAAATTTTGGAAAAAAGTTGGTAATAACGTTAACTGAAATTGTATGAATGTGGCAGATAATCTGCTTTTATTAATATCATAGCACAGGTGAATTCATGTCATGTTCCACTTAAATCACTGTTGTTATTATGCTCTTACACTGAAAAATACAGAAAACTAACTCGTTTCAAGATTAACGGTTGCCAACAATGACATAAACATTTGTACATTCTTAATGGTAAGTAAACAAATTTACTTGCGTAATCATCCTTGCTTCTTTGGATGTTCTGCAAAACTATTGAAGATACAAGTCTGGGACATGCTTTATTAGAGTCCCCAGGCCAGTAACAGCAAAATAAATTGAAATCGTGGTTTTCTTTAACCTCGTACAGTTTTACGATGACTGCATGTTAGCGAAGTTGCTAAATTTCATGGAAAATCTTTTATTAGCCGTAACTCCATAACCAAACGTTTTCGGACCTATTTTTATCAGCACTTTTTTCTTTAGTTTTGCTTTTAGAATAACATAACTTATTTGCATATCTTCGTGAATCACCCCTTATATTTCTGTAATAAACACAGTAATAGAAGCAAGTTCGTTATAAAATTTACGATTACAGTTATAAATGTTTACCGAGTACATTTTTTTCCACTTCCATTAATTGTTTCCAGGTTCTTTTCACCGTATAGGATCCACCGTTTTGTTTTTAAATTTTGGTACAAAAATCGTTATTAGAAGGGCAGGAAACTCCATTTTTGGCCATACTCGAGCAGAATTTTTGCCAGGTTTCCAGGATTCTGACCGACTGTGCGGCGTGCTGTAAAGCTATCTGATGGAAGAATACCAGGAAATGGTGATAGTGACAGGTGAGTCTCGGAGACGAGTTGGTGCTGGCGACAGCAGTGCTGCAAACAGCGAACGCGACGTCACCAGGCATCGTAACGGCTGCTGGAAGCATGACTTTCAATAGTTGTGTTGCTGGCGCCTTGGTAAGGCGGCAACACGCAGTACACTGCTGTGTGGCTGGCGGTTGGGTCGTAGGTGCCAGGCGAGGATACAGCAATAAAATCGGTGGTAAATGGTGCGTGTCAACTTCAGATCTCAACCCAGCTTCCAGTAATGTGTTTCCGATGGTTCGCGGTGACACTTCGCTGTAAACTCCACCTATATGTCAACTGTTGTCATCTATCTGTTCGGCAGAGTAAGTCGAATAAACGTACCAGTTTCTCTTGATGTCGTCCTTCTGTAAGTTACACAATTGTCCTGAGTCCGTCTCGACACCATTCTTTCTGTAGACATTGCCCCATAGCTAACTGTCTGTGTGATCTATCTAGATGATGCCCCCGTGTACGTCATGCCAATGATTCGACGTTTATCAAAATATGAAAGACTGCACGTGCAGGTCCGGTGGACATGATGTGTTGCGTGTTCACCATAAAAGTTCCAGTAACGATATGCACACGTAGCTAACATGTACTCTCACTTCTCTTCATATGTAGGAATGGTTTTTACTGTACTGAGAATAAGCACACTTAAGGATGCGTTACATTTCCTTAAGATTCTTCCTATGGATCTCAGTTTGGCATCTGCTTTTCTTAAGGTGGCTCTGTATATTTACTCATAGATATTTTACGGCAGATACTGTACCCAGCAGTATTTCATCGATAGCGTAGTAGTGAGGTAGCAGTTCTGTTTTCCTATGTATTAGCGATATGTTACATTTATTTACGTTCAGGATCAACAGCCAGAAACTGCACCATTCGTCAATCCTCTGCAGGACGTTCTACAAATCGTACTGTCTTTTGGCGTTTCTACTTTGCTTAACCTCATCATTTGTAAGGAGTCTTAAAGAACAGCCGACGCTTTCTACTACGAGGATTGTCCAGCGAGTAAGTTCCGATCAAAAAAATGGTTCAAATGGCTGTGAGCACTATGGGACTTAACTTCTGAGGTCATCTGTCCCCTAGAACTTAGAACTACTTAAACATAACTAACCTAAGAACATCACTCACATCCATTCCCGAATCAGGGTTCGAACCTGCGACCGTAGTGGTCGCGCGGTTCCAGACTGTACCGCCTAGAACCGCTCGGCCACCCCTGCCGGCTAAGTTCCGATCGGTCGCGAAATGGGAACCACAGTGAAAACCAGAAACGTTTTATTTGCAACGGTTAGGTACACCTTCCACCTACTTCTCTACATAGTCGCCACTCCAACGTCGAGTTTTGTCGTTGTGTTGTATCAATTTTCCAATATCCTCGTCATAGAAAGCAGGCGCCTGTGCTTTCGGCTAGTTATATGCACTGGTCCGTTGTCCGAGGAAAAATTTTCTCTTCATAGCCAGCGGTTCTTGTGAGCAAAAATGAGACTCAGCAAGAGCCAATTACAGACTGTATTGTGGGTGATCAAACACTTCTCATCGGAACCGCTGCAGGAGCGTCTTCATTGTCCCTGCAGTGTGCGGCCGAGAATCGGCATGAAGAAGGAACTGCTCGAAAATTGTATTATGTGGGCTGCATGACACAGGCGAAATCTCTAACCAGGCCCTCATACTTGGCGGGATATGCTCTTCCCTACACATCTTTACATGCTCATTGTTCCCTCGAAACTGTAAAGCGCAACGCGACACGATCGACAGGCATACTAGAGACACTGCCCATCACATCTGTGCAAAGCTTTAACGGATTTTCCCAGTGGACTTACTCACTGGGTGTTCAGTAAGTGTTGCAAAACATTTTTCTTTCTGAAAGCAGGTTGATTCTATTCAGGATTCCAACACACCACATTATTCCCCATTCCTTTTCCTACAAAACAGTTCGTTGTACAACCTTAGTGGGAATGCTGTGTCCTCACATGACACTACTCTGCTGGTCGACATCGGAGCAATCGCTTTGCTGCATTAATTACCTTCTCATCATCCACATACTGCTTCCCGCAGAGTGCATCCTTCATTGACCCAAACAGATGGAAGTTAGAAATTGCGAGGAGAAGGAGGCGGAGGAGGAGGAGGAGGAGGAGGAGAAGGAGCAGGAGGAGATCAGTGTTTAATGTCCTGTCGAAAATGAGGTCATTGTAGATGGAAGATAAGCCCCGATTAAGGAAGGATGGAGAAGGAAATCGGCCGTACCCTTTCGAAGGAACAATCCAGGAATTTGCGTTAAGCGATTTAGGGAAACCTAGATCGGGATGGTCGGACGCGGATTTGAACCGTCGTCCGCCTGAATGCAAGTCCACTGTGATAACCAATGCGCTGCCAGGCTCGGTTCGGAAGTGCGGGATCCAGGCTGTAGGGTACATGAGGAAGAACAGTCTTATGAAGTTTTGTGAGCTCCTCTCGAATGTACAGGCGTGTCTAAGGCCTTGCGCTGTCATGGAAAAGAAGACTATTTGCATTTCTGTGGCGAGAAGACGCTAAAATCGCGTCTTCAGTTTCCTGAGAATAGCACAATGCGTGAGAGAGGACGGTCTCAAATGCCTTCCCGAAGTCAAGGAAAAGGGCATGAGCCTGAGTACCGTTGTCCACAGTGCTACGAAACTCCTGCAGGAACTGAGCGTTTGTACGATGCTTGAAAGTAGAGACTGAGTTACGATTTTCCGCCATAAAACCATTTCGGAAGACTGCATTCAGTATACCGGCCTATTGTTATCTTCCGTTCTCACTGAATGAATGAATGGATGATTTCGAACCTTTTACTGATTGTAAATAAGACTAAAACCTTTTAAGGTATTTACTCAGATCCGTTGACAAAATTTTACTTTCAAAATTATTGAACGCTTCTCTTATCTCTTTAATCTAGTTTGCGCTTCGTTCAGCTTTTGCTGACAGCTAGGTTTTGACTTTTCTTAAATCTGTGATGAAGATTTCTTTGCCTACGGAGCATTTTTGAAATACGGGTGTTAAACCATTGCGGGTCTTTCTTATCCCTTAAAACCTTGCATGGATCCTACTTGCGTAAAGCATATTGAACGATACTTTCGAATTTTTTCCCCGTCTTCGTCCGCATTACTGAATGTTTCATGCTAACTACCCAAATGCTGTGCAATTTGTCTTTTCACTCCTGATAAGCAAAAATATCTTCTTACCTTTCTTAAAACGAGCTTGTAAAATCAGAAGCCACAGTTGCTATCACAGCCTTATGATCATTTATACTTCCCTCTGCATTAACTGATTCGGTAAGTTCAGATCTGTTTGTTGTTAGGAGGTCTAAGACGTTAAGTTTACGGGATGGTTCTTCGAGTATTTCCCCAAAGCAACTTTCGGACAAGACATTCAGAATGTCACACGAAGCCCCCTCTCTGGCACTAGTTTTGATATCACGACTCTGTCTATACATGGCACGTTGAAGACAGCCCACACTGCAACACTGATTGAGAATATAATGAACGATATTCTGTAATTTCTCTCTGGAGCTCCCTCCTACAACAACTCCTGACCCATACAGCCTATAAAAGCATACTATTACCATTTTTGACGGACAATTTGATACTTTACTTCACCCAGCTATCATCAAGTTCTTTACTTCAATAAATGTGCCGGCATCATGGACGACTAACCTACCCTTACGACAAATATTCCAATCTGAACTTGGGATTTCGTTGCTATTCACTTCTGGTTTCGACCAACTTTCTGCTCCTAATACTATCTGGCCATTATATCCTTCAATAAGCGATACTAATTCTGGGACCTTTTCTTGTATGCTCCATCTGTTTACTAAGATGATATTAACCTTTTCTATATCTGATATGCGAGAGCGAACATTCTCTGGCAACATTGTGGCTGATGTAATTTCGATTTTGGGATTTTGGCAGACAGTTCCTCCCTGATATCGAGGGAGGGCATCTCTACTCAAAAAACATGTGCATACCACACATATTCCGCTATCCTAGTACCCGCTTCCTGCGTGTAGTGGATACCTGACCAGTTCAGGGGAATCCTATAGTTCCGCACCGGATAGCGAAGGTCGAGGAAATCGCATCCGATACCGTCGCAGAAGCTTCTGAGCCTCTGGCTTAGACCTTCCACTCTGCTCCAAACCGTAGGATCACGACCGACCCTAGTACGTTGCTACAAATTTACAGCTTAGGCTGAATCCTCGTATGATGCTAGCTGCGTTTACCAAATCGCCCATCTGCCGAAAGCAGCAGAGGATGGCCGCAGAACCCAAGCGCCAGGCGTCATTCGTGCCGACGTGTGCCACTATTTGCAGCCGGTTGCACCCACTGCGCTCTATAATCGCAGTGCCTCCTCCACGTCGTGGAGCTCGCTCGGTCAGTGTGTTCATTATCTAATACGTTTCATTTCCATTAGTGTAAAAAACTGTTTTTATTCTTCTTCATAGTTATTTAACTGTCCACCCAAACGTGCGGTACTACGTCCTTGCATTGGTTACTGCAGTTTGTGTTCACCAGAGATAAACAGCACACTGCTATCGGCATATTAAAGCTAATTCCTGTATATTGATATACATCCTTCTTTTTTCTTCGTTTAGTAGTCTTATACGATTACTGGGAAATGACGTTGTGATATCTCCTTTCCATAGCCCTTTTTCGGTTACGCAGTTCCGCCTATTCTGATGCAGTGTACGCACTGGCGTACTGTATAGTAGTTGAGTAAATGGCTGGGATTTACAGATTGTTTACATACATTTCATTTAATTCCAAAGTCTTGACAATATAAATGAATCACAGGCAAAATGGTGACCCATACTGTACAGTCTGTATAAGACAACACGTTCATTTAAACAGCTTATTACGATAAGGCGCATTAACATGGCAATAATGTTGGACAATCTTTCGAAAGAACTCGGTTCGAACAGTGATTATCGATAAATTGTTAAAAATGGAAGAGAAGGTTAGCAGCTGCTAATAAACACAGGAAGTGCAGTGTATGAATTTCAACATAGGACTCTAACTTGGTGTTATTTTTCCCAGTCGAGATAACTCCTCTTGTGTAAAGTGCATGAACAGTGCTCAGGCTGCTAATCCGTGTTCAGGTTGCTGGGCTTTTATGTAGATTTTCTGGTTCCTTATATACTGATACATTATATGTTGTAATTGAAGCAACAGTCCTGTGGTTGGTTTAGGAAAGGGAAAAGAAGTAAAGTAAATTTGTGTGTTATGGTTGCCTGGAAGTCCCTCAAGCGGGATTTTCAACCGCCTGTTTGCAAGTTCTTTCAATTGGACGTCGCTTCGTCGACTTACGTTTCCATAACCTTCCCCACTGTTCCAGTAGGACGAGGAACTGTGTAGATTAATGTGAACAGATAGAGTGTATCGAGACAAGGCAATACTATTTTTTTGTTTTTTGTCATCAGTCTTCTGACTGGTCTAATGCAGCCAGACACCGCCAACCTCTTCATCTTAGAGTAGCGCTTACACCCTACACCTTCAATTGTTTGTTGGATATACTACAATCTTTATCTTCCCATAGTTTTTACCCTTTGAAGTTCCCTCTAGTACCATGAAACTTATTCCCTGAATTCTTAACACATGCCCTACCATCCTATGTCTTCTTCTTCTCAGTGTTTACCTGGTGTTCTTTTTTCGCTGGTTCTATGGAGAAACTCCTCATCTCTTATCATATCAGTCCACCTAATTTTCATGATCCTTTTGTAGCACCTTTCCGCACTCGCTGGACTGTGCGTCTAAGCCATTCAGCCTGACCGGGTTGCCTCCAAACACGTCTCCTACTGTTTGGTTGAAGGCATATGCGACACTCATTGGTAAAGAGAATGTGATGCCAATCCTGAGCAGTCCATTTGGCATGTTTTTGGCCCCATCTGTACCGCCGTGCATGGTGTCGTGGTTGCAAAGATGGACCTCGCCATGGACGTCGGAAGTGAAGTTACGCATCAGGCAGTCTATTACGCTCAGTTTCACATAATGTGAGGTGCAGTAGCTGCACGAAAAGCATTATGCAACATAATGGCGTATCTGTCAGGGTTCCTCCGAGCCATAATCCATAGGTAGCGGTTATTCACTGCATTAGTAGCTCTTGGGCGGCCTGGGCCAGGCGTGTCATCGACAGTTCCTCTCTCTCTCTGTATCTCCATGTCTGAACATAGCTTCCCTAGTTCGTTGCCAAAAGTAACAATGCGGACGCGATCGAACCGCGGTATTGACAGTCTAGGAATGGTTGAACTAGAGACAACACGAACCGTGTACCTGCTTCCTGGTGAGATGACTGGAATTGATCGGCTGCAGAACCCCCTCCGTCTAATAGGCGCTGCTCATGCATGGTTGTTTACATCTTTGGGCGAGTTTAGTGACGTCTCTGAATAGTCAAAGGGACTGTCTGTGATACAATATCCACAGTCAACATTTATCCTCAGGAGTTCTGGGAACCTTGCAGATGCGAAACTTTTCTCATATATATATCCGCCATCCGGGTGTCTAAATAAGGAAGCTACGAAACATTTCTATAAAACTGAAATACTCAGCTTACCAGGATCCACTAGTGAAAACTTTATAACAGGTTATTTTAATTCTGTTTTGTCGTTTAATGATTAGACACTAAACTGCAAACGACGAGAAGTAGCTGGCTGCAATCTAGATACGCAGGATACCTGGGAGGAATGTCACGATGGCGTTTATATATATACTTTAATAACAGAGCATTCAGAAACACAGGGTAGACCACATTTATATATCCGCAACACTGTCTAAACTGACTGGAACACAAATTTAGCGACTATATTTTTTCGGATCACTCCGCCTAACATTGCGAAATAAATGTAGGTCGCTGGAACATTTGCAGAAGTCGAAGCTTGTATGCTTGCCACTGTGTGTTTCTGTATGAAATTTAGCCCAAATTTACCTGACACTCTATAGAAAAAATCTATAAATTGCCAAAACTATGTATCGACAAACTGTTATTCAACTTAAACTTGTGTGCTAACCTTGGATTAAACATAACCTAATCTAAATATAATTGTAACTGGTCTGAATACTGATTTCTTTATATTAAATGCGCAACTGAATGCAACAAATTATCTGGCCCTAGTTAAAATTTACAAAATTGTTGCAGATTTATCGAAAGCATAACAGCAAATAGCAGTCAGTCGTAGGCTAAGTTATATTTCTGTTTTAAAATAAACTTTCCAAACCATGTGTAAACTATGGCATACCACAAGGTGCAATGTGGTAATGTGTAATACTATAAACAGTGGGATGGGGAGAGTAACTATTCCTATGAAATAATATTCCCAAACGATTTCCAAATGAAGTATATATTCAAAAAGACACTATAAAACTTCCATTGATTTTCACATATAGTTCTGGTCTAAACAATACAATGCTTAACAACGTGCACAATGATTTATAACAGGTATGATAACAGAGAATTTATATAAACAGTTTAACCAGCTGAAATTTTAATGAATGTCTCAGGGAATTGGGGTGGGTCTTTCTCTCAGCTATGAGTAAGTTAACTAGCTGACAATAATCATTCTGACAAACTAACAGCACATTGATGCAGTCTTATCTCAAACTTCTCCTCCTCAAAAAGAAGAAAAAAACTAAATAAAAAATATATACTTTTCACCTTTTCAATATATACATCATATTTATCCTTGCTGTCATTTAAATAAATCTTTTTTCATCTAACAGATAACAGATACAATCACAAGTCAACACAGCACTACTCAATACGTCCATCAACTACCAGACTTCAAATAAGAATGTATCAGACTGCGCCACGACAAGACCAAAGCTTGTTCAACAGACACATAACTTGCCTTATCTCTGATGTGCATATTGATAACTTACAAAAATCAAAATAACATGTTCACCTGATATATCTCACACCTTCCCCTAGTAGAATTCTGTAAGAGGGTCATTTCAGACAGGAATGGCATGACTCACAATGCTAAGCATTATGAATAAGAATATAACATCTTACAAATAGAAAGAGAAAAATAGCTTTACAAGAATATGTATTAAACCACGAATAAAAAAATTACAAAAATCAAGAACATTTGAATTAAAGAATAGATGGGATTCACCACAGGTATATTATCATGCTTCATGATCTCTATGAAAACATTCTCCATGGGCCTATTTTGAAAGTTTATGTGTCTGATTTTGTATTGTATTAAGTAGTATTGCCTGGTACAATTTTGCACAGAGCACAACTTAATCAAAGCTAACACTTGGTTTAAGAATCATGAAAGAAGGTTGTACACATGGAAGAACCCTGGAGATACTAAAAGGTATCAGATAGATTATATAATGGTAAGACAGAGATTTAGAAACCAGGTTTTAAATTGTAAGATGTTTCCAGGGGCAGATGTGGACTCTGACCACAATCTATTTGTTATGAGATGTAGATTAAAACTGAAGAAACAGCAAAAAGGTGGGAATATAAGGACATGGGACCTGGATAAACTGAAAGAACCAGAGGTTGTACAGAGTTTCGGGGAGAGTATAAGGGAACAATTGACAGGAATGGGGGAAAGAAATACAGTAGAAGAAGTATGGGTAGCTTTGGAGGATGAAGTAGTGAAGGCAGCAGAGGATCAAGTAGGTAAAAAGACGAGGGCTAGTAGAAATCCTTGGGTAACAGAAGAAATATTGAATTTAATTGATGAAAGGAGAAAATATAAAAATGCAGAAAATGAAGCAGGCAAAAAGGAATACAAACGTCTCAAAAATGAGATCGACAGGAAGTGCAAAATGGCTAAGCAGGGATGGATAGAGGATACATGTAAGGATGTAGAGGCTTATATCACTAGGGGTAAGATAGATACTGCCTACAGGAAACTTAGAGACCTTAGGAGATGAGAGAACCACTTGTATGAACATCAAGATCTCAGATGAAAACCCAGTTCTAAGCAAAGAAGGGAAAGCAGAAAGGTGGAACGAGTATATAGTGGGTCTATACAAGGGTGATGTACTTGAGGACAGTATTATGGAAATGGAAGAGGATGTAGATGAAGATGAAATGGGAGATACGATACTGCGTGAAGAGTTTGACAGAGCAGTGAAAGACCTGAGTCGAAACAAGAACCCCGGAGTAGACAACATTCCGTTGGAACTACTGACGGCCTTGGGAGAGCCAGTCCTGACAAAACACTACCATCTGGTGATCAAGATGTATGAAACAGGCGAAATACCTTCAGACTTCAAGAAGAATATAATAATTACAATCCCAAAGAAAGGTATTCACAGATGTGAAAATTATCGAACAATCTGTTTAATAAGCCACAGCTGCAAAATACTAACACGAATTCTTTACAGACGAATGGAAAAACTAGTAGAAGCCGACCTTGGGGAAAATCAGTTTGGATTCCGCAGAAATATTGGAACACGTGAGGCAATGCTGACCTTAAGACTTATCTTAGAAGAAAGATTAAGGAAACGCAAACCTACATTTCTAGCATTTGTAGACTTAGAAAAAGCTTTTGACAATGTTGACTGGCAGAAACAGTTACAATCACCAAACAAATGTTACATGCTGGTGTTCTGGCCAGCACACAGTTTCAGATCAGTGCACACTCCGTGGCAGAGTGAAAACCTATTTTTCATAGTACAAACATTTTTTTAAAGTTGGTGATTATTTTCAAACTTTTTACATTTCCTAATATGAAGATAGGGGTGACATTTTTAGTAATTTGGTTTTGTGATTTGCTTAACTGTTGCACTAAGTTACTTGCTAATCACCAAAACTTTAAACTTTGACCTAGTAGTTTTTGATTAACAGCAGTCATATAATAGTTACAACCAAGTGAAACGTTTAACTGGGACTAAATGACAAATAAAAGGTATAAGAAATGAAGTTCAAGCTGAGAAATTTAAAGCAGGGAAGGACTAGATATATATGGGCCTACCAGGAAACAGTAAGCTGGGGGGGGGGGGGGGGGGGGGATAAAATGTACTATCACTGAAGTTGCACAGAGCCTAAAAGGGAAGAAGGAACTGAAGGAAAAGAAAAACAAAATTAGTGACATAAAAGTTGGTCTTGTCAAAGGAATAGGTTCAGAAAGGTAGACTTTGAACGATGCAGAACAATAAAGAGACCAAATAACAACTATATACATGTAGAAAAACGTAAAAGTATGAGACAAACAAAGAGGGAGATAAGAGACCTAGAGAAAGCAAAGACAGAAAATGATGTTGACAATACAGATAAGGTAAGTGCTGTATGTGATGATTTAGTGAGTCATGGAATACCAATCCAGTCAAAGCAATTTTTCATTAATGTCATGCAGAGTAATGATCCAAACAGTAAAGGTGAGCCTATAGAATAAAGGTGAAAACTATTTGAAGTTTGTTTGTTACCAGATTGATGATAACATTGTTAAATGTGCATTCTGAAATAAGTTAGCTGTTACTAGTCAAAATTAGTGTCAAAATTGGTGGAATGAAGTGAAAGATGATCTAAGCAGGAAGTGTAATTTTGGCAGCAATATACGAGGGCTACCCACAAAGTTCATTAAGTTTTGGAATAAAAAATAAATAAAGTATTGGATTTTTTAAATTATATGCAGATGAAAGTCACACTTAACTACTACTTTTCTACATAGTTGCCATTTAAATTAAGGCACTTACTGTAGCGATGGATGAGCTTGGAAATTCCTTCGTCGTAAAATTCGGCCGCCTGCACCTTCTTCAAGCTGTGCGTCATCAAAATGCTGCATAGTCAACCATTTCTTCATTGCTGGGAATAAGTGGGAGTCGCTCGGTGCCAGGTTGGGACTGTATGGGGGATGAGGAAACAACTCCCACTTAAAAGATTCAAGAACTTCACGAGTGGCATTTGCCGTGTGGGCCCGGGCATTGTAGTGAATCAGCAAGATCTTTGAGCCCAACTTTCTCCTGCGCTTGTTTTGTATTGCTCTTCTGAGGTTGTGCACAGTTTGGCAATACCTTTGATAGTTTATTGTAGTGCCTCCTTCCAGCAAATCCACAAAAGTCATACCTTTTCTGTCCCAAAAGACAGTCGCCATCACCTTCCTTGTTAACATTGTCTGCATGCATTTCTTGGGTTTTGGGGGGAATTTGTGTGCCCCCAATGCATTGACTACAATTTTGTCTCACAGTTGACATGCTTAACCCATGTTTTGTCACCAGTAACGATGCGATCGAGTAATGAGTCGCCATCTTTCTCGTAAGCATCCAAAAACGTTAACGCTGCAGCCATTCGCTGATTTTTGTGAATCTCTGTCAAGATTTTTGGTATCCATCTTGCACGAAACTTGTGGTAACCAAGCTTCTTGGTAATGATTTCTTTCAACAAACTTTGTGAAATTTATGGAAAACTCATAGTTACAGTGAAATTACAGTTTTCATGGACCACCGCATCGACTTTTTCGACAAGTTTGGCAGTCACTATGCTGGGTCTTCCACATTGCTTTTCGTCATGAACATTAGTTCGGCCATTTTTAAATTTTATGACCCATTGACGCACTCCACCTTCAGTGATTATGTTGTTCCCATACACTTCACAAAGCTGCCGATATTTTTTTCAGTTTACAGTTCTTCTGGAGTCGGAAACCTTATTACAGCACGCACTTCACACTACGTGGCATTTTAAATTAACGCTGACATTTCAAACTGTCATAGTAACTCAACGGAGTACAGCACGAACCTCTTATTAGCACGGCAGGATGCCGACTGAGCGGTGGATTGCCATGACACCAAGATGGCCGCGCTAGCCCTGCCCTAACGGACACAAACGAAAACGTAATGTACTTTGTGGATATACCTCGTATATTATGTTTCTTCTGCAATAAGTGATGTTACTTGTGCTATGGAATCAATTCATTGCATTCAATCTCTACCTTACAACATGAGTAATCAAAGTAATTCTGTGATACCAGTAAGGTTGATAAAACCCTGTAAAGAGAGCAAGGATGAAATACAAAGTTGTCTTTTACATGAAGTGCCTAATAACAGCTATGATAATACAGATTTAGTGTCCTTACGTTAATATTGAAATTGATCAGTGGGAAGGTAGCTGTTTGATCGTACAGGTAGCTGAATTTGTAGTATATATTAACAATTCAGAGACAAGATTTGTAAGAATTTTTTGGTAATGACCATTGTAGGTGTAAAAATAAGTCGCAGGTAAGCAAAGCAAATTGGTAAAATCTCACGTACTTTCTACATTTAACATAGAAGACAAAACCCTTTAACATGGATACTTAGCGATCCCTAGTCTGGAACAAATTATACACTACATTTTCAGATTCATTTGACTATATAACTGTCTTTTGTTTTCAGGAATTTAGTAAGTAGGATTATGTGATTTCTAAAGTTCTGTCTTATCTATTGACTGAGTTTAAATCTGCGATGCATTATATAATTATGTTTTGTAATAGATTTCTGCTTTAGAATTTGTGACAAATATGCCATGAGACTAAAAGAGTAGATCCTTTTACAATTTTGAAATGGGACAATGTTCATAATTAGTACTGTAAAAATTAGGAACAGTATCTTAGTATATCTTTGTGTATCACCTCAGTAGTTCATTTTTTCATTGCATTTAGCTCTGATTATCAGAGTTCCATATGTGAATACTTTTTAATTTCATCTGACATAAATCCTTTATATTACTTGTTTTTGCAATATATAAACAGGGAGAGAATGTGCCATGTGATGTGAAGATATTGAACAGCATATTTAGTACACAAAGCAATGTTTCAGGACTTTATGTGGATGCTAGAATGAAGTTACCTCTCCATTGGAGCATGTGATGAGAACTCTTGGGACAAGACTGAGGAATGTGGGTGGATACACTCCCACGCTGCTGTATGTCTGGAGCAGTTGACTTAGAAGAGATCTTAGATGCTGGGCAATGTATTCAAGCACCTGTCAACTACAACATCATTGTGACTGAGATTTGTAAATTGTTAGCCAAGACTGCCAAAGACAGTGTTATTCTACTGACCAATACATTATGTAACTTTAAATCAGAATTACTTTTTTTAATTCTTTCAATTGTAAATGAATCTTTTAGGATGCTACATAAATATTTGTTTGTATGAATCATTAGCAAATAGTGTGGAAGTCATTTACTAGTATAGACAATATAATAAAATACATGCATGTGTGATTTCAAACACTGATTTTGATCCTCAAGCTACTTGATTATGTCATCATTCAAAGCTAATTGTGATTCTGTTTAGCTGTATTTACCCTGAGTAGTCCAATATTGTGTATGATAGGAACTTGAGTTATAGGCAGACCCACTTTTAAGTCTGTTTTGCGTATCCCTAGGCATCATGACTGTTTGTGTGTACATTCAACAAGAGTGTGCAACTATTGATTGAGGGGAAATGCTTCTTATAATTACTCTTTAGATATGACTGAAATTTTTTGTATGATTGTGAATTTTATTCATTTTGTTGTGTTGAAATAATTTTTGGTGGTCTGTATCCAGTATAGTTTGGATTTATGGGTCCATCACCACATTGTATGATTAGCCCCTAACATTATTTCATACTTTTGTTCTTTCATGAGTCAACATATCCTTAAAAATTCTGGTTTATGTGGCTGATTGATTTAATGCTTTATTCCTACTTGTGATTGAGTATATTCTTCTGGTATTTACTTGTCATTTGAGTTTTTTGAGTTGACTGATTCGTCATACACTTAGGTTCTGAATTTTTTCTCTTTTCTCTTTTGAAGATTTTGAATGTGTGATTTTATGAATGTAACCTTGCAATTTGTAATTCTAGCATTTTACATTCTCTGTATTTCTATCTAAGTTTAGTGCTTAATATTGTAGTTTTGACTTTGTATTACTTATCTTGTGACAGTACGTTCCATAGATCTGACAATCTGATATTCATGTCCTGATATGTTAGATTATGACTTGTGTAGTAGATATTTTTCTTATGTTTTCTGTAATATTTATGTATCAGATACTTCTATACATCTGTATTCCATCTTTTGGCATCATTTTGTACACTGTTTGGCAAACATTATAGTTTCTCATGAAATATTGTTAACACATTGTTTCCAACTTTTATCAGGGGGATACTGTAAAGAGACACCCTTCTCTAGCATTAATTTTCCTCAACAGAAGTAGGCAATAACTATAATAATTACCAACTTTTATACAGGTTAATAATGTCCTGGCTGTTTTTCTAAAAGAATTGAATATGCTTTTGTACACAATGTGGTATATTTCAGGCTATGGTCCTTAAAAAGAAATTACTTTATTTCATTGTTACAATCAATATGTACAATCACTGTATGTACAGTTACAATTACTGTTTTTAGAAATATCAGGCACAATCTGATAATATTATATTTTCTTCTGGATTCTTTTATAAAGTAATGGTATAAGTTGGTGGAGATTCATTGTCAGGAAGGTTTGTAAACAGTTTGGAATATGAACATAAATCAGAAATCTGATATTCCTTTTGTTCAACTTCAGATACCTGTGCCATATCATAAACACTGTTATTACTGTGTAATTGCAAATGTAAGTAGGGGGTCCTGTGCTTATTGTGTTTCCTTGTCTCAAAACTGTGGACCTTCATTGAAGCAGACTGCTGCTACCCAAGTACTTACATCTATGACTGCTTCTTCTATTAAATTGCCCATGGTTATCCCCATTATTTCTATTCTGAAGACGTTCAAAATTTCTCTGTCTATTAACATTTTGATCCTGATAGGATTTATCATTACCTCTGTTTCTGTAATTATTCCTATTGTGGTTTCTATCATTCTGATTGATGTGGCACATACTTCTTTCTACTGCCCTATCCAGCCTGCCAACATATGGTAAAAGTTGTTAAAGACAATTGTCAGGTCCATGTGCTAAATCCTGCTGCAGAATTTCTGGTAATCTCGTTTTTAGTGCATCAATCAAGGCATTTTGTCAAATGGTTTGTCGTCAAGGTGTGTTAATTTTTTAAGTTGATTCTTGCAAAACCCTTTCAGAGTATCGTCTCAATTCCTATAAGTAGGATCATTAAGAAATTCACTTTTAATTCTCCCCTGTTAAGCTTCTGACCAAAATTTATTTAGAAAACTTTTCTTGCATCTTTGATATGTTTCCCACTGACTTAAATTTGAATGTACACATAAGACCTTCACCTTCAAGACATCATTTTACAAATTTAATTTTTGATTGTCACTCATGCCTGACAGAAAACTATCTTTACACACAATAAATTTATTTTCTAAATGTAACTTTTTTATTAACACTTTTTGACCTTCCTGTCAACCTGTTTCTTAGCTCTGAAACTTTATTACTAAGTTGGTCCCTTTGCTCTTTGACCCTGTCCATTTTATTGTTGTTTTCTGTTTTCAGGTCTCTTAATTGTCCCTGTAGTGAAGCAAATTTTTCAATTGATTGACCATTAACTGTAGTAAATTTGCAATTGTTATATGTTCTCATTTCAGTTAACTAATACTTAACTGCACTAAATTTCCTATTGTTATCTGTCTTAATTTCCTCTAGTTTTGCCAAAATTAATTGCATAATATCAGGGTTTCTTTCCCGCTGACTGTGCTTTCACTTGACTCAAACATGTCCTGACAGGGTCCTACGGCTTTCACTTCTACATCACACCTGCCCATGTCTCTATTCATTGTGTTAACAAGCATACAAGACCACAAACAAATTAATTTCACAAATAGTTTGTGCTTATCATTCCTTTTTAATGTACCTCATTGTAGTTTTAATGTCCTGTTTCATTTGATCCACCTCTGCCATTGTTGGTAGTACATCATCACTGTTGATACAGCTTAGTTGGGCAGTTCTCAGTTTTCTTTCTTTGAGTGATCAGAATTCCATTCACACATTAACTGCAAATGACACAAATAACTCTTTCTTCTGCAACAGACAAAACTTCATTATCAGTCAACTTATCCCAAACAATACCACCACTTGTAATCTACCTCTCCCTCACATCATTTGTTGATTGTCACAGATTTCATAATTGACTCTTTTAACATGTTTCAAGAGGAGTAAGATTTACAGTTAACTTTTTACTAGTCTTATTTTCACATAGTTTGCTCCTGCTCTTTATGTCTGATGGTTGATTCTTGAAGCTGAAATTTTTGATATTATAGGTTCTCATGGTTCCAATTAATGTAATAACATCTGTAGAACTGCCTCATGAGTTAATTTTATTCATTTACATTTTTATATAACGCACTGTCTTTACAATTTCCTCTTAACACCAAAAATTACATTATTGCCAAAAATAAAAACACATTTGATTACATCAGAAGCATGTTCACTACTAATCCATTCTACAGTACTGACAATATTCCAAAGAGTTTAGAAACCTTGCTGACAATAATGAATCTCCACCAATTTATATCACTATTTTACAAATGAATCCGGAACTAAATGTAATAAATATAATAAGATTGTGCAATTAATAAGTGTACCAGATATTTCATAATTTCAAATATTCCTAAAAAAAATAAACTGTACATACAGAGCTAGTAGATATCGATTGTAACAACAAAAATAAAGCAATTTCTTTTTATGGATTATAGCCTGAAATACACCACATTGTGAACAAAATCAAACACAATTCTTTTAGAGAAAAAGTTGATATATCAACCTGTTTAAAAATTTGTGATTTTCAGTATTGCCTACTTCCATTGAGGAAAAGTGGTGCTAGAGGAGGGTTTCCCTTTATATACTGCCAAGAGAAATTTCAACAAATTTCCCACTCCTTACATGTATTTGTCACAATTAATGCCTGCATAGAAAATTTATATATTACAATCGAAATCTTGCTAGTGTACACAGTGCATTGTCATTCAGTTATGCAATAATTTATTCATCTCATATTGCAACATAACATTTTACATGGCTTTTAGCTTTTAGTATCGAAAATTTATAAAATATATTCACTATAAATTTTTCTTGTAAAGCTACTTAAATCATGAAGATTATTAATGTTCCTAATATTTAGTTAATTTATTATACAAATACAAATGGAATGCTAATTTCAATCAATACAAGAGCTATCCTGTAATATAAAATTAGAAGTGCTTATGTTTTATGTTCAAGTATCAATTAGTAATATTTGAACTAGTACAGAGATACATGTATGTTAAAGTCAGAATGAAATTAATGACAGAATATGAATCAGAATGAAAAATGGATTCTAAATGACCATATGATTGAAATAAGGTTGTTACAAAATTTATGTAAGACCGTAAATGTGAGATACCAACATCTGACGTCAACACTTCATGTCATACTGAGCCAGACAATCATATATTGCTATGTTTCAATAAGCCCCAAGTATAGTAGATGAGTCAGTTGCTAGAATCATAACATAAAATTCCTCAAAAACTTACTTGTCAGCACAATATGAAGTGACTTCAGTGAGCATAAAATGTGACAGTGGGTGTAGTAGATTAAATATGCAAACATTATCAATACATGTTCAAAGCAAAGATTAGCATAAAGATTCAGATTTAAATCTTGCCCATTGCAACATAATTTGAAAGAAATAATTACACACAATTACAAAGTAAAATTATATGTATTCTTCTTACATGCTTGTCTCACTGCCTAAGAAGATATCAGTCCATTTGTGGTAATTCCTCCTTCCAGTCTTTTATTCCACTGATGTTCCCAGGCACACAGTCTGTGTTCAGCAATTTATGCAAACATTTACAACTGACCTTTAGTCACTATTCACCACTGCAATATACAAAGCATAGTGAAAGTAAGAATAGGTTACATTATGAAAAATATCAAGAGGTACAGGTGGAAGTACGTAGCATCTGACAAATTTATGATTACAGCGGAGTTCTTCTTGCTTACAATTTGTATGTAGTCCAAGTAAGTGTGAAACATGAGTATTGAAATGGCAAAATTAGCATATGGTGACAATTTCCAAAATTAACATGAAGTTGCTCAAAACATAAGAAAAATATCTTATACAAGTCATAATCTATACATATGTATGAGGACATGGTGTTCAAATTTTCAGATTTGTGGAACATTCTGTCCCAAGACAAATATTACAAGAGTCTAAACTACAACATTACAACACTAAACTATAGAAATAAGTGCAGAGGCAATGTAAATTACTAAAATTACAAATTGCAAGTCTACATCTATAAACTCACATCTTCAAAATCATCACAAGAGACGAAAAAATTCAGAGCCAAAGTGTGTGAGTGAGGTGACTCAAACTCAGATCGAAGTGTACTGACCAGAAGAATACACTCAATCACAAGTAGGAGTGTAGCACAAAATCAGCCAGCCACATAAACCAGAGTATGTAAGGATATGTTGACTCACAAAAAAAAGAAAAAAATATATATTAGGTCCTATGCTCATGATGTGGGGACCAACCCCTGAATCCAAACCACACCAGGTACACACCAGCAGAAATGTTTTGCCACAATAAAACGAATAAAGTTCACAATCATATGTGAAGAATAATTAAAGGAAGTATCTCACCTCAATCAATATTTGAACACTCTCATTGAGTACACACACAATTGTGATGGCTAAGGGCACCAAAACCAGAGTTAAGCATGAGTTTGCACACAACTTATATTCCAATGAGATACAATAATGCAATATTCAGTATAAATAAAGGTAATCAGAGCTTTGAATGATGAATAATAGAGTAGCATGAGAACCAAAATCATGTGAAATCAGAAATGTATACACCTTTTATACAGTCTATACACAATTGTTGTTCACAAACATAAATGCCTTCCACACTATATGCTGATTGTATGTAGAAACCTAGAAGATTCATTTACAACTGATAAAAAAATATGTACTGAGCTTTGAGATAAGAAAATTAATTGAAATTTGGCTACTAACTTAACAATGCCTAATTTTATCAGATTCTGGTAATTGTTTACAACATGGTTCATAGAACAATACTCCTGAACTTTTTAAGTTTTCACATTTCTGTGTTGAACATAACGAATCATCAGTCATAGAACATCAACCTCTCACAGCATCATACTCAAGTCAGACCAGATTTAAAGTTACATAATGTATTGGGAAGTTAACTACTTGAAAAAAAAGTACATTTATGTGGAATAACATTGTCCATAGCAGTGACTCCTTATCTAAGCAAGTAGTTCCTTGAAATTTATATAAATACAAGAATTTTGCATGTAGGATAACTTCTTGGCTAACAATATACAAATTTCACTCACACAACTGAAGTAGTTGACAGATGACCTCTTGAAATGTGACTGGCCCAACAAGGCTGCAGCCATACAGGAGTGTGGGAGTGGATCCACCCACATATTTCAGTTTCCTCCCTAGATTTCTCATCTGACGCTCCAGTGGATAGGTAACTTCCTGTCTAGCTTTCACATCGAATCCTGAAACATTATTTTATATACTAAGTATGCTGTTCAGTACCTCCTTCACATCACACAGCATGTTTTGCCTATCAATATTGAAAAAATAAGTATTCATGGTTTACATCTGAACAGATTAGAAAAGTGTTCACATATATCTTACATTAATGAACAGAGCTGAATGCAATGAAAAAATGAACTAGTAAGGTAATATACACATATAGACTAAAGATATCTCAAAGTAACATTCACTTAGCAATTAGCAGATGAAAAGACATTATGTAGATAAGTAAGTCAAGTTGAACTGCACTGATGCAGCATCTGTCAAATGCCTGCCTACAAAATGAGGTATGGACCATAGTCCATGATGTACTGACCTAAGAATTTGCTGTTTAACATACACATGTGTCTGGTTTGCACATATGAAATTTCAACATATTATTCCTAAAATTTACAGTACACATGAATAAAATGAGTCTTCACTCAATTTACCACAACACCCATGACTTTACTCATAAGAATTCCTAACAATTAAATTAAATGACTTTCTACAGAGTACACAACAATAATAAAAATATTTAACACTAATATCATTCTACAATGCTAAATCTATCACTATATATTTAATGGCATTGTCATATTTCAAAATTGTAAAAGCATCTGCCCATTTAGTCAGATGGCATATATGTATCAAGATCTCAAGCACAAATCTATTTTATAACAGAATTATATAGTTGTGTGAACCTACAGATATAGTCTGTCATAGATGTAAACTCAGTCAAAAGAGAAGACAGAACTTTACAAATCACATCATATTACATACTTCATTCCTGACACAGGAGAAAGAAAAATATTTGATACTTATGGATCATGTCTATAAGCATTTAGTTCAGTGAAATTATGTAATCCAGAAAAGTTCCTAGATTTAGGATACAGAAATTTGTATGCATTAGGATGCAGATTTTCAAGAATTGTAAATCATCCTATATAAATATCAAAGAATTTCTTTCTCATATGTCAACACATTAGATTTCCCTTTGGCTTCCATCAACACAAGCTCTCCTACCTCAAACTTAGTAAATCTTCCTTTCTTCCTTCTAGCCCCATCCCTCCCCCATCACCATGCTCTTTCATCATCTCCCTGACACACTCTTCTCTCTCTTGCAGTGATAGGATTTTACATGGTGGGAACTCAACTTTCTCAGAAATAAACTTAGCTGGTCTGCAATGATTTCAAATTGTGAAAAATCTGTTGAAGAATGTTGCAAGCTGTTCATAATATCCTCAAAATCACTGACATGATCTATCCAACTGGTATGATTCTTCCTATAGTATGTTCTAAACAGTCTTTAAATTTATCTCATATAGCTTTTTTCAGGATTACTCGACACAAGGTACACAGAGGTTAGAATTTGCCTTATTTTAGTATGATCAATAAAGTCTTTCCAAGCTTGTGATGTAAACTGAGAACCATTGTCAGATAAAATTGTTTTAGGAATACCCACCTGATGAAAATATGTGTTTCCAATCTTATAGATGATTTGCATACTTGTATCTTTCTTAAGAGAAGACAGCCTTATGAAATTCGAAAATACATCAACCACCCCTAAAACATATCAAAATCCATTCTTAGACTTAGAAAATGGTCCATAGATGTACACAGACATAAGGTCTAGATTAATATTAGGTAGTATGTTTTGTATTTGACCTCTACTTGTTTACTTACTTACTTTTGCACTTTGACATCTGTCACAGCTGGAATTCTTCTTCTTGACTCTCCTTCGTATTTTATAAAAATAGATGTTTTCCTGAATCTGTTGTGTGCATATGGTTGATCCACAATGACCAAAACTCTCATGTGTATAAAGTATCAATACATTGTTTTGGGCAACATAATTTCCAATTGTCTGAGTCACTCTTATGTCTCCTGAATAAAATACCCTTGTGTGCCTTATAATATTGTTCAGTCTTTTCTCCTCCTCTCTTAACCAATTTCCAATTTTGATCACGATTTTGATACCTGCGAATGTTTTCACAAATTTTCAAGATCTCTTTCTCCTGTTTCACACCTCTCCCATTCATGATTTTAAACTCTCTCTATCCTTCTCCAAAATTGTCAGATGAGTCACTCCCTAAAGTTAGCCTAGACAGAGCATCAGTCACTACATTGTGTCTGACCCTAATGTTTCTGATTTCATAACTGAACTCTTATAAAAACAAGGCCCAATGAGTAATTCTGTTATGGTACAGCTTACCTTCCTGGAGATAACATATTGCTTTGTGATCAGTATAGATGATGATTGCGATGTACTAAATAATTTTTAATCTTGGTGCAGAGCCAAAAGATATTTATCAGTTTCAGTGTATGTCTTTTCACGCTTCTTCAATACTCTACTAGCAAATGCAAGTGGTTTATGTTTGACAAAACTTTCCACTTCAACCTCCTGAAACAAATGAGCACCCAAAGCAATATAACATCACTACTGTCTGTCATAATAAAAAAAATAATAATAATAAAAAAGAACAAATCAGGTCTGACCAATATCTGTCTTTGACACAAATGTCCTTTGATCTCATCAAAAGCATCCTGACATTCCTAATTCCAATCCCAAACAGTGTTCTTCTTCAAAAGTTCACACAGGCATGAACCAGTCAATGCTTGGCTCCTACAAAATTTTCTATAGAACCCAGGTTAACCCAAAAAATGATTTAAGCTGTTTTTTGTTGTGAAGAACAGGAAAATTAGCAATAGCATCAAGTTTCTCTTTATCAGGTGCAATTCCTTTCTCAGATATATCATGTCCTAAAAATTTTATTTCTTCCACATCAGATTTACACGTACCTATTTTCAAAGTCATACCTTTTGATTCCAATCTTCGAAACACAACCCTGAACAGATCTAAATGTTGTTCATCAATCCTTTCAATGACCAAAATGTCATCAGCATGCACAATTAATTTTGAACTCACTTCACTTCCCATGCAGAATCCAGAGCTCTTATGAATTCAGATACGTTTAGCCCAAATGGCACCACACAGTACTGAAGAAACTTACCTCCATACAAAAATGCAGTAAAGTTTCTAAGATTAATTTCAAGTGCAATCAGTGAAACCCAGAAGTCAAAGTCAAGTCCTAACTATTCATGAATTTTACATAATCAAATTTGTGTAACAGCTCATCCATGTTCTCGGGATGGTCAGTCTCTCTGATAAGAAGCTTATTAAGATATCTACAGCCCAAAACAATTCTCGCTCTACCATTTCCCTTACTTACCACAACTAAAGAATTGTATTAAGCACTCCTACTTCTTTCAGTTACTCCCCATGTTTCCATTTTCCAAATTTCTTTCTCCGTATCTTTCCTTTTTGAAAATAGTGGCTTGAGAAAGAAGGGTTGATGACCTCTAAGGTAAAACATCAACTGATAGCCTTTACACTTTCCCTGGTCTTTCACTGAACATGTTTCTGAACTCCAATAACTAATTCTTTAGTTGTTGTTTTTGTTGGTCATTAAGAGTTTTAGCTTCTCACACTTTAGAATCTACTACATTTTCAAAATACTGATCCTCACTCTCATCAAAATTTATATTGTCATAAAACATCTAGTACTCATCTTCATTCACAATGTTTTGCAAATAGTTACATCATTTCTCACAGTTTAAACGGCAGAACATTCCAAAACAAACAAGTATTTAGCACTGCACCAAAAATGAGCATCAGCTTTCACTATCCAATTCATACTGAGAATTGTATATTATTCCACACTAGAGAACACTATGCATCCATAGCTTTTACCAATTTGCTTTACTTGCCTGTAGCTTCTCTTATCTTTACAACTATAATGGGCATTTCAACAGAATTCTTACTATACTTGATCTTGCCTCTAAATTGTTCAGATATGCTACAAATCGGGCTACCTGTATCAATCAAACAGTTGCCTTCCCACTGATCAATCTTAATTTTAATGTAAGGACACCCAAAATCTGAATCATCTTCTCTGTTGTTTCACTTTTCATGCAAAAGATCACTTTCAGTTTCATCTAATGCTCCATCCACACTATCTTCACAAGATTTTATCAACCTTACTGGTATCATAACATTACTTTGATTACTTATGTTCTCAGGTAAAGATTGAACACAATGAATAGATTCCATGGCACAACTAACATGACTTGTTACAGAAGGATCACAAAACACATTACTGTTAAATTACAGTTCCTGCTTAGATCCTCTTTCACTTCATTTCAACTAACATCACTTATTACAGAAGGAACACAAAACACATTACTGTTAAAATTACAGTTCCTGCTTAGATCCTCTTTCACTTCATTTCACGAATTGGGATATAAATTCTGACTAAGCGCAGCTAAGTTATTCCAGAATGCATCTTTATCTAAGTTATCATCAATCTAGTACCAAACAAACTTAAGAAAGTGTCCACCTTTATTCTCATAGATAAAAATCCTTTACTGTTTGGATATTACTCTGCATGACATTAATGAAAAACTGCTTTGAATGGACTGGTGGTATTCCATGACCCTCACTTACATCATCACTTACCTTATCTGTAATGTCAACATCATTTACAAATAACTCTGAAATTTCATTATTTTTAAATTCAACAAATACTTTGTACTCATTATCATCATATTCAACCAAAATTACTTAATCAACAATATCACTGACAACACAAGTCTCATCTCCATAAAAGAACTTACCTTACTTCCATTCATTTGCAATAAGCCACCATTTCAGATTTACCAACCTCAATTACTTCACAGCTCTCATTCACATCTACACCAAAAATACCACCTAGTTCAGATTCAACACAGTCATCATCTGATTTACATACATCAACAACACTGTTTTCTGCCCAAGAGAAGAAATCATTAGTACATACTACACCAAAATCCTCACTACTCTCACTTTCTGGTTTGTGATTGATAAATAAACGTAGTATCACAAAACTTTGGATCAAAACATAAATGAGAAATCTGATATTCACTCTGTTCAGTTTCAGATACACATGTCATATCATTAACACTGTTATTACCGTCTAATTGAAAGTGTAATTTAAGGGTCCTGTGCTTGTTATGTTTCTTCACCCTGAAACTGGTCATTCATCGGGGTGAACTGCGATTTGCTGAGTAGTTACTTCTGTGATTGTTTCTTATATAAAAATGCCCATAGTTATTCCCATTATTCCTATCCTGCTGCTTTCAAAATTTCTCTCCCTAGTGTCACTTTGATCTTGTGGAAGTTACCATTATATCTGTTTCTGTGATTATTTCTGTTGTGAATTCTATCATTCCTATTATTATGGTACATACTTCTTTCTACTGTCCTATCCAGCCTGTCAACATATTGTAAAAACTGTTCAAGACAATCATTGGGTCCATGTACCAAATCCAATTACAGTCTTTCTGGTAATCACCTTTTAAGTATATCAATCAAGGTCATTTCATCCAATGGTTTGTCAAGATGTGCTAATTTTTTAAGTTGGTTCTTAGAAAACTCTTTCAAAGTGCTGTTTCTATTCCTATAATTAGGACCATTCAAAAATTTACTTTTGATTCTCCCCTGTTCTGCTTCTGGCCAAAAGTTATTTACAAATCTTTTCTCGATACTCTGATATGTTCCCTACTGACTTAAATTTAAATTTACCCATGAGAGAGCTTTGCCCTCAAGAAATATTTTAAGAAATTTAATTTTCTGATTGTTATTCATGCCTGACACAAAGCTATCTCTGCAGTGATGCAGAAAATTCACTGAATGTAAGTTATCTGACAGAAAACTTTTGATAGGAGTATTGGACCACACAATACCATTGTTTGCATACAGATTTTTTCTAACACAACTTTCCTGAACTGCTCAAATGTTTTGATCTCAGTTACATTGTTTTCTACATTTAAAATTTTTTGGTTTAAATTGGTGACATTTTTTTGGGTGGTATCTCCTAACTCACACAGTTTTTTCTGCTGTGGCCTGCTATTCAACTCTAACATCATTAACATTTTTAACTGTTTTGCTGACTCAGCTACCAACTCATTTTCTAAAACAATAAATTTGTTTTCAAAAACAAACTACTTCATTTACACTTTTAACTCCTCTGGAAACCCATTATTTAACTCTGAAACTTGATTGCTAAGTTGGGCTATCTGATCTTGTACCCTGTCCATTTTGCTATTGCTTTCAGGTCTTATTTCAGTTAACTGATCATTACCTGCACTAAATTTTCTATTGTTACCTGTCTTCACTTCCCCTAGTTTTGCCAAAATTAACTGCAAAACATCAGTCTTTACTGTTTCATTACTGTCTATGATTGCACTCGGCTCAAGCATGTCCTGACTGGATCCTGCAGCTTCCAGTTCTACCCCACTTTAGCTTTTGTCCCTATTCATTTTGTTAACAACCTCATGAGTCCACAAACAAATTAACTTCACAAACAGTTTGTACTTATCTTTCCTTTTTGATGTCCCTGGTTGTAGTTGCAAAGTCCTCCTCACTTTCATTAGATCTGGTCCATCATTACTGGTATTGCATCATCACTGTTGGTGTAAAGATCCTTTTTTGGGCACCATTCAGTTTTGCTCCATGTCATTGAAGAGTTGTTCGTACATAAATTTCAAAAATCAATGAAATAAAATAATTTATACAACAGACAAAACTATATTATTAGTCAATTAATCACAGATGATGCCCCCACCTGTAATCTCCCCCTTCCTTCCTTTTGCCAGCTGTTGTCCATATTTGACAATGCACAGTCCAAATAATTAACAAGCAAAGTCTTTATGAAGATTTTGAGAGGAGTGAAGATTACAATAAACTTTCAAGCTTACTTGGCTTGGCATGTTGAGATTATCCCAGTTCTTCTTGTCTACGAGTCTGATTCTTGAAGCTGAAAATCGCACATAGGATCCTCACGGTTTGTTTGAACTAAATATATTTGAAGATTGTTGTTGCAGATTTTTTTTTACATAGACATATTTTTTCACATTTTAGTAATTACACAGATTTTTTTCATTTTTCACATTAAAAAAGCCAAAATTACATTGTTCACAGCTATCATACAAAAATTCATCCAATCACATCAGAGGCAAGCTTATGAGTCCCACATTCTGCAGAAAAAATTATATTCCAAAGGGTTTACAATTTTTCATAACATATGAATTCCAACCAGCTTTCACTACATTATTACTTTTAATTATTGTCTCATAAATGATTCCAGAAATAAACATAGCAAACATTACAGGATTGCATACTTAATAATAGAAATTTTATATGTGCAAATATTTTGCAATTCCAAATGTTTCTAAAAAAATAATTTGAACTGTACATGCAGAACTAGTACTTATCGATTATAACATTGAAACTAAAATATTTTATAAAGTAATTCTTTTTCATAACTTTTAGCTTGGAATAGAAAAGGGGTTGGGTTGTTTTGGGGGAGGAGACCAGACAGCGAGATCATTGGTCTCATCAGATTAGTAAAGGAAGTCAGCCATGCCCTTTCAAAAGACCCATCCCAGCATTTGTCTGGAACAATTTAGGGAAATCAAAGGAAAACTTAAATCAGGATGGCCGGACATGGGAATGAACTTTCATCCTGCTGAATGTGAGTCTAGTGTGCTACCCACTGTGCCACCTCACTCAGTAGGAATATAACATCCTATTTCTAAAATTATATGAAAGTTTTCATGGAAGCAACTAAGATAATATTGACCTGTTCAGAATTCAAAAAATAATAATGACATTGACAACTACTGCTGAGGAAAAGTAATACTAGAGAAGGATGTACCATTACAACAGCATGGGCTATTTCTCCCAAAAAGCCCCTTTGAAAAATTTTAAGTACAATCTTGCTTTTTCTTTTTGCTTCATAACAATATAGCTTTTTACTGGTTTCCAATTTGAATCACAACTTTGGTTCCAACTGATGTCCTTACAAATTTAATTACCTCTTCATTTTTAATTTCCCTCATAAACATAATTTTGAAACTTTTATCACATTCTCCTCCATTCATCTCATTCTCTCGCTCACAGTGGTAGTCTAGATAGTGCATCAACAATCACAGTTTCTTTAACTTTTAAATATCTAATGATGTAATTAAACTGTTGCAGGAAAAGTTCTCACTGTGTGATCCTGTTATGGTATAGTTTACAGTCCTGTTTATAGCTCAGTGATTTATGATCTAAATACATGGTTTCATGTCCTAACAGATAATTCCTAAGTTTGAAAAATGCCCACTGAATAGAGAATAGTTCCTTTCTGTAACTGTGTAACTTATTATTTTCATGTCCCTTGAAATAAAAGAGCCCCAATACCATTATCACTTCTATCACACATTATACAAAAGGGTAGAGATCTTGTTCCTCATCACTACTGTGTTCTTCATCAACTATATATTGTTTGTTCAGATTACAGACAATTCATTTTATCGGTTTACCTTCACCACTCCAATTTAAAATTAACAGTTACATTTTCCTGGTAATCCTACTTTTTGGTTCTGTAAAACTGAGTTCCTTTGTTCCTGAACTAAAACATACCTTTGCTTTAACAATCCAAGCAATCCCCAACATTAAGTTCTCATTAAGCTCAGGAATGACAAGAGAGCCTTGAACAAATACACCATCAGTTTCAAACTCTAGCCATATACGAAACTTTACTGCCTTACTGTGCCTCTCAGTGGCTCCCTTAACCTTGGCACAGAAAACAGGTAATTCAATAAAATTCCTAAAGTATGTACTCTTGTCACCTAATGTCTCAGAAATTCCACAGATTGGATTGCTGTTGTCTACCAAACATTTCCCTTCCCATCATATCTACCTTCTTTTCCAAATAACAGATCTTTTTCTACTTCTTCATAGCTAATGCCATGCTCACCTCAACTATTATATCATTCATTATCAGAAACTGGTTGCGAAGCTCCTACAGGTATTTTAGATCTCTCTAAATTACTCTAATTTTTCTCTTTCAGCCAGACTGGGTGTAATTAACTGCAAATTAACCCTATTTTCTTAAGAATAGTAACATTATTATCCATATTTCTGTAATGATCAAAAATAAACTTTTAAAATCTCATCAGTCCAAATTAACCTTTCCTCATCTTTACTATCAGTGTTCCCTGCTTTTCTAACATCCACCTGCAACATTTGATTCTCTTGTGCCACACTATCACATGCATCATCTCCAATGGATCATCTTCTATACGTATGCCTCATCTCACTTTACAACATGATCTTTAATCTCCACATACATCAACTCATGTAACTCATCAATGTCATCTACAACATAGTCACTTACAATATCACAATATTTCTCAGCATTACTTTCACAGATCCTCAGCCTCACAAATAATAGAATGATTATAATCTCCACAGCTTCACAAATCATAGAATCATTATGAATCTCCTCAACTTCAGTGCTACAATCAGTAGTCTCTGCTTCCCATTGTGGTACAAGATCAGCATCAGTTTCAGCATCAGAACAAACAGCTTCATCCACACTTCCCATACCTTCATTACTCATCTGATTATTTATACCATAAAGATCAGAGCTGTCATCTTACTACTCTCTTGGCTATACCAGTTATGAAAAGTTTCTGTATACAGTCTACATTCATGTGTTTCTCCAGTTTCTAAATCTCTCCTGTTGTGCACATCAGTCGTCACTGCTCTCCAAAATTTTCTGTTAGAATGTAATCTGCCCATGTGGTGAGTCCCCTTACTATCAGATCTGTTAGATTTCATATTGCCTTCTCTGGTCCTATAGTGTTTTGCCTGATTCCAATGATTGTTTCCTTCCTCCAAACTGAGGGCATTGTTTAGTATCAAGTTATTCCATATGCTCTCTCTCCCATGGTCTATTCCTGCTATCTATTTCTCTGTTTCCATCGCCCTCTCTCTCACTCCCTTCCATGTCCTCCCCATGATAACTATTTCTGAAGTTATTCCCACCTCTCCTCCCATGGTTATCCCAATTATTACTCTGATTCCAGCCATTTGCTTGATATATGTTATTCCTACTAATGGTAGTGTCTTGCTTTCCATTTCTTCCTAAGGTCCTGTCAAGCCTGCCATGTATTTTAGGAATTCTTCCACAACTTCATCCAGTCCATATACAAGTCATCACTGCACTCTACTTGGAAGTCACCTTTCAAAGTGTTAATCTGAACAAGTTCATGAAATTATTTGTTTTAAATGAATTAGTCTCCCACATTGTTCATCAAAATATTGTTTCATGCTTTTGTGCTCGTCTTTATAAATTGGCCCTTCCAAAAATTCACTCTTCATTCCTTCTCGCTCTGAATCAGACCAAAATTTCAGTATTAAAATTCTGACTTGCCCATGATAGTGCCTCCCTATTCAAAAACTTATTGACAAATTTGATCTTTAGATTATCAGTCATACCACTTACAAAATTTTCTCTACATTGGTGTAAAAAAAACTAACAGTGTTAATTTTACTATTATGGGGTTATGCTAGAGCTTTTAGTTACTTCTCTGGATATGAACCCTATCAAACGTGCCTGGGATAGACTGAAAATGACTGTTCATGGACAATAGGACCTACCAACGACTCTGAGTGATCTATGGCGAATCGCTGTTGAGGAGTGGGACAATCTGGATGAACAATGCGTTGGTGAATTTGTGGATAGTATGTCATGACAAATACAGGGATGCATCAATGCAAGAGGACGTGCTAACGGGTATTAGAGGTACCGTTGTGTACAGCAATCTGCACTACCACCTATGAAGGTCTTGCAATATGGTGGTACAATATGCAATGTGTGGTTTTCATGAGCAACAAAAATGGCGGAAATGATGTTTATGTTGACCTCTATTCCAGTTTTCTGTAAAGGTTCCAGAACTCTTGAAACTGAGGTGACACAATTTTTTTTTAATATGTGCATACAAAACATCAGATACATTTAGTGCTATGATCTATTTGTGGTGGAAATTTAATTACTTGATTTGCAAAATGTATATGTGTGATTCTCAAACATTGTAAATATGTCTTTAATATGAAGAATATTCATTATAAGACAGTATCTTCCTGTCCCACCTTTTTCCCACAATTCAGAAGTGAGAGAGAAACTGATTGAATAAAGAATATGGAGATTAAATTTTATAAATAAACAATATATTATTATGTCCTGTGCAATACAATTTACATTGATTTGAATTTTGTGTCACATACTTCCACACCAACACCTCAGCATAGAATGAGCATTTCCAGCCGATTTCCGTTGGAACTTGATGAAGGAGGGGCGAGGATGGAAAGAGAGGGGAAAGGAGGGGATTTACCAGGAGGGTGAAAAGTGGCTCAGTACGGAACTGGAGGGGGGGGGGGGGGGGGACAAGAAAAGTGTTCCAGGATCAGTATCCCTTTTCCTAGAGGTGTGGCGGAGGAGCAGGGTCAGGGGGAGGGGTGGGGCATTATCTGAAGGACAGATTATTCTCAGGGCGTCATAAATCAACTCGTAGATGTCATAAATCAGTTAGCGTATCAATATGTTAAGGGGAGGGGGGTAATTCTAAACTGAACATATACTTGACCCTGAATATATGCAATGTGCACAAACAAAATGCACAATTAGCTTTATCCCACAACTCATTCCATACCTCTGTACTAAATGCAATGAGAAAAGCTAACACAAATGAGTGAAATAAATATATGGAACTGCTTGGGTATGCCTCACTATTGCACCTATTAGTGAGCCATCCCCTGATACTTTTTCCCCCCAATTTTTGTGGTGTTGAAACACACCTGCCAATTTTTTGGAAATCTCATCTCCTATAGACTGACTTCTGCCTCGATTACAGTTAACTGCTACCAGCTAATTCGGTATAAGAACAAGAGCATGTCAGTTATCATAGAAACAACTGCGATCTAATGGGTAGCTAACTCACTTACTCTATCTCTTTCTGCACAATCTGATGTGTTTCTTGCTGTGACATTGTATGAGCAATTTTGATTTTTATTAAAGTAACAAACGTTCCTCCATGTAGCGAATTTTTCTGGGGAGAGAAACTCCTGAGAGCAATCTCCTCGCACGCTATAGGGTGTTGACAGATTAGCATCTCACCTGAAGATTACGACTAAGCATGCTTTTTCTTTTCTTTCGCCGGCGCATCTGGTCAGATATTCCGAATTTCTGGGGAAAAGGACTCGCAAGGGTGACTTCCTCTCATGTCATAAAGTGATAACACGTTAGCTGAGGGTAGCAAAGTTTCTGTCACTCTGGACATTAGCTCAGTGATGTCCACCAAAGTAAATCCTTTACTGTGAAGTTTGCGTTGAGATGAAAGTCGAGAGGATGTAGTTTCGATCAGACATAATTTGATTTTAGGTCTTCACGTGACGCTGATTTTTTTAGTACTGCTTTAATGATTTCGTTATTTTTTTGCGATTCGCAAGTTGATTTCATCTTATTGAATCTTTGTCCTCCTGCCTCCACATGACTGCTCAACGTATATCCAGGTGCATATCATTAATTCTTTTACATACCTGTAAAGCACCCTCCAGTACCTTATGGTCCACTCATAAGTTTCTGTAGTATGGTCGATATAACGTAACACTTTAAATGTGTATGTCCGTCCCGATAGCTGAGTGGTCGCCGGAGTTTTTCTCCGCTCAGGGATTGGGTGTTATGTTGTCCTCATTATCATTTTATCATCTTCAGTGAAAGGCAACGGGAAACCACCACTGGAATCACTTCCCTAGACGCTCATGAGGTGGACCTTTCTGACGAGGTTTCCCCCATGACACGACCTGCAGTAAGGCAGAACACAAAGTTTTTCCCATGTATATTAATGGTTTTCGAATGTACATTTTCTTTGTATGCAATTTTCTCTGAGTGTGTTTGTTGGTGTAAATAAAGAGGCCAGTGACTCGACTTTTTCTATTAATTCATATATCGATAATCCCTGTACTTACTACTAAATGATACTGCAAGGCCAGCAGCCACTATTTATTTACGAGCGCCTTTTGTTCCTTTCAGCCAATGGCACGAACCTTAAATTATGTATCTGAATAAATGGTGAATAAACGGGGAGTGTTTTGCCTGCTGTAAAGCCCATACAGCGTCGGACATTAAAGCGACAAGTTATTTCGGAGCTCAGGGTTTGAACTGCACATTTTCTCAAATTTTTTCTTAGCGAACAATACTTTGTCAAGGCCCTTGGCTAGCTCTCTGTAGACTAAATGACGCCGCTTCTCCCAAATTTCCTGCCACTGCGAAATTAATTAATTAATTAATTCCTTCATTCACACATCGTGGTCAAGTGGGCACAAACTTTTCGATAATTCACGCTTTGAATCATTTCCTGCAGTATGCTACATCCTAATGCAACTTCATTAGCAACATTATTCGAATGCTGTGACGAAATCGTCAGATCGCTCCTTGTTGCGTACTCTTCAGGCATTTCGACGGCGAAAACTTTTAACTCGTACTGGACGCTCGTTTTTCCATCATCGATGTGTTTTCTCCATTTCCTAACGCTCCTGGTGCCCTTTCACACATTTTCACATGTTTGCTGAAGTATGAGGTTAGTTTCAACAGTAGATTTTTCCTTTATCTAAGGGATTCAATGACCGCACATTGTTGTAACGAAACACCTATGTCGGCGTAAATACAGATTATGGTTAGATGACAGAAGTTAATGACTTTATAATATGTCAACACAGCAGCCGCATGGTTACGGACTGAAGCGCCTAGAACCGCTCGACCACAGAACTAACATTGGGAGCACTGTCTGTTACAAGTATCGCATGTAGCAATTACATACCTCACAGAGATCCATAGTGGGCTATAATTACGGAATATCAGCGAAAATTGATAAATGTTCTATTGCGTTGATGGTAAACCGATTCACGCTGGAAAAAAATTAGCTCCAAGTTTGGCCACCAGGTGCAAATCTGGCGCTGTGGATGCAAGAAAGACGTATAGAAATGTTTCCGCATGTAATGATATAGAAACGGGATTTTGGCATAAAAGGTCAAGCAAGTCAGTAACGTATAATACTGATTTTATCATTAAACCTGATTACACAATTTGTCAGTTTGTGCACCGGTGACGTCGACAAGATGCTGCATCTGTAAAACGACGTGATCAGCAGCTTTTCACAGCAGTTACGGTGGAATCTGAGTAACGTGTTCCTGTATACTGGCCTTCAGATCAGTACAGGCCGAACATATCCCTGGCAAAAGAGTTCTTTTAGATATTCCGAGAGCCAAAATTTACATGGATTCAGATCACCTGATCACGCACGTCGTGCACCTGGAAAACTCTGGGGATAACATTTTCGTGGAAGGTTGCATTAAGCAGGTCTTTCAATGGGCGAGCGATGTGAGACGCTACCGCACGTTGCATGAAAACAGTAGTTTCCATACAGTGGCGCTCTTCCAAAGCAGGAATCACATACTGTACAAGGAGGCCTCAATAACGTGGAAACATCACGGTACACCTGATAGGCCCTCTGGGTGTATTCTCTTCAAAGAAGAACGGACCGAGAATAAAAATGCCTGTAAATTCACACCACACAGACAGTCAAGTACGGCTAGTGGAATGGCTATCCGTTCACAACACGCGGTTTAACTGTACCTCAAATTCGGCTGTTCTGTGTATTCACTGCACCCAGTAATGTGAAATATACGTCGTCACTCTATAGAATATTGTCAGGACTTATGCTCATCAACTTAGATTCGTGGATGAACCGAAGAGCAAATTCAGAATGTTGCTGCTTAACATGAGGTTTCAGTTGCTGCATCGTTTGGATCTTGTAAAGGTACCGGTGTAAAACAGACTGCAAAAGTTTCCGTACTGTTGAACATCAGATGGACAGTTCTCATGCATCTTACTGGCAGATTAAAACTATGTGTCGGGCCGAGACTCGAACTCGGGACCTTTGCCTTCTGCGGGTAAGTTCTCTACCATCTGAGCTATCCAAGCACGCCTCACGGCCCGTCCTCACAGCTTTAATTCCGCCAGTACATCGTCTCCTACCCTCCAAACTTCAGAGAAGCTCTCCTGCGAACCATGCAGATCTCGCACTCCTGGAAGAAAGGATATTGCGGAGACATGGCTTTGCCACAGCCTGGGGAATGTTTCTAGGATGAAATTTTCACTCTGCAGCGGAGTGTGTGCTGATATGAAACTTTCTGGCAGTTTAAAACTGTGTGCCGGACCGAGATTCTAACTCGGGACCTTTGCCTTCCGGACGCAAGTGTTCTACAGACTTTTTTTTTGGTTGATCTCATTTTGTTCTATATTGTTCGAGGAATTTGTTCGGGGCGGACGTCCGATAACATCCGTTTAGGTTCTTCGTTGGTCCGTTCACTCAGTTTTTTTTTGTTACAGAGTAACTAACCCTCTGACCAAACACGCTGAGCTACCGTGCCGGCTCCGACTGAGGTAACTAAGCACGACTTACGTCCTCGTGCAGTGTCATGAACACTGGCACTACCCGGGACATGTGCTGCATTTTCAGTTACAGCTACAGCAACTTCGTCAATAGCTTCCACAGGGATAGGACGCCTTCCTCTTGCAGGTGCCACACCATGCTCACCTGTATTTTCAGATTTCATTATTGTCTTCTTTAAACCATTAAATGAAATCCGGGCCCTCCTGCAGCACTGCAATTGTTGCAGTTCAATACAACAGATTCAGCGACAGCGCACGGTCTCTCTTCCCGATAGCGATACTGTTCACTCACTTTACGGCTTGTCAAATGACAGCGTGGTCGTCATACCGTTTCCAGACAGTGTACGGCACCAGATTTGCATCTGATAGCCACAACTGGAACTAATTTTTTCCAGCATAAATCGGTCCCACATTAACGCATTAGCATATCTATCAAATTTCGCTGCAGTATGTTAATAATTACAATCCACTCTGGAGCTCCGTAAGCAGTTGCGCTTTAGTCTTAACCATCCAGTATTTTGCATGAGAGGGTGAGCTACTTCTTGCGGGATGAAGTCCCATCAGAACGTGGGTGACGTTACCGGAGGCGCTGTACTGACCAGGGCAGATGACGTTCGATAGCTGCAGGCGCCTGCCAGGGTCCGGATCAACTTGTAAACTAATTAGCAAGTCATCCGCGTGGTGCAAGGCCGCCGCTTTACTCCGCGTACACCCGCGCCCCCTGAAGCTGGAAGCGATTATAACGCGACTTCTGTTGTTTCGCAACATGACGTCAGTACTGTGATGTACCTGTCACAAACTTAGCGAGAAAGTAGTATAGTGGCTAGTTCTCCCGCCAGTCACGTGGAAGGACGCAGTTTGATTAGCCCTTGAAAGGTGCGATTTCTTTTTTATCTTTGTTTCTTTTTTTTCAGTCCGCTCTTGAAAAAAATTAAAAACAGTGCAAAGATTGATAACGTGCTTTAAATGTTTAACAGTTCAAACTTTTCAGAAAAAAAGCAGCACCCCTTGAACGCCAAGAGATAGGACGTTCATATTCATAGGAGATGTACAGTAGCAAGGCCTGCAGAAATGATTGACATTTGAATCACCTCGGTTCAGCAAGTATCCTGTTGCCAAGTAGGCACAGAGTCCGCCATGGTGTAGCGGGACTGAATTTTGCCGCGCTACACTCGTTCCCTCAGATATAAATTATACCGCCGCAGCAGTATGAGCGTTCGACGGCAGAGAAAAAAGAAAATGGAGTTACTAAAATTGTAACTCTTTTTTGTTTTCTATCCGTCTTTTGTCTCTTGAGAGCGGAAGCTTAACTTACTTATTAGCTAGTCTTGGTCGGATAAAGACGAAAAAACTCACTGATGTGCAGACGTATTGTGGAAGCTGGTATGGAATTCGGAGGATGGAAGTAGCAACGTAAAATAAATTTCATTCAATACCAAGATGGTTTTGATTTGTGTAAATTAGTGACTCCTGGACGATTGCAAGATTTCGGAGCAGCTACTACTTTTCACGCAGATATGAAGTAGGAGATTTTTGAAGACCTGGACGCCGCACGAAAGAAGACATGTTAACATGGTAAAGGATGAACTCTTATCTACGCCCTTTCCTCCTGTTAGTCACATTTTTTTATTCTCTGTTCTCCTTCAAATAATATTTGTAGTGGACATTGGTTTGACTTTTGCTCAGAAACGCCACAAGGACCACCCCAACAATGGCTTTTCCGAATCACTAAGTCCGATACCTTTTCTGTAACATCAAGTCCGATTTGCATTTCACTCATTCCCTTCTTCACGGTCATTAACTATTTTAAAACCCTTTTTATTCACCATTTCTTCCCACTTTTTCAACCTTTTCTTTTCTTCTCTTTTTCTTTTTTATTAACCACTACAATGGCTCTTGATAACTTGTTCCATGCGTGATGGTATCGACGCGTGTAAGGCGCGAATGGCATCCTTTGGTATGTCCATCCATGCTGCATTCACCTGGTTCCAAAGTTCTTCTGTGGCAGCTGACATTGGGTCACAGCGCTGCACCCGTCGTTTCTCCTTATCCCAAACGTTTTCGATTCGCGACAAGTCTGGCGATATGGCGGGTCAGGGCAAAATGTTGACACCAAGAAGGCAAGTGTTCGTGCAGCAACATGTGGTGGTGCACTGTAGTGCTGAATCTTTAGAAACTTCTGTGCGTGTTGTAATTAGTTTGCTGTTGTCTGTTAAATCTCTATGGCAGCGACACTTATGAATCTGTGGTATATTCCTTCATTTCTTGCTAGTTCTCGACGCTTTGTAAGCAGGCTTTTATGGTATAGCTTGTGTCTATCCTTAAGTGTATACTAGCTAAGTTTTTCGAACTTCTTCATGATGCTTTCCCATGGTTCAATGAAAACTGTGAGCACCTGAGCCCTTCTTCTTTGTATACATTTAATATCCTCTGTTAGTCCTATTTGGTATGGGTCCGAAACAGTTGAGCAATATTCAAGGATGGTTTGCACGAATGTCTTATAAGGAATGAGACGCCATATAGTAATTGCTTATTGATAGTTAGTGGATTGAAGTGCGTACGTAAAATATCTCACACCATGAAGCCGACAGCGAAGTTGTTGCAGAAGGCGCTAAGGTTGGGACAGCGCAAGGATAACGGAGAAATAATCATCCTGGGGTTGAAGCTCTTTTCTTCCGTGTTTGCTTTAACAATACGTATGTTTTTGGATACGGTCCGCCTTTAGCAAGACAAAATTTTGTTTTTTAACCCAAACGTGTTTCACTGCAGCTGCAGCATCTTCACTGGGCTTTTATTTTTCATATGTTAAAGATAAAGAGAGTCTTTGCTGTTTGTAAACATATAGCTCTTAGTTTTTAAATCGTGATTACAGATATTTGGAAAAAAATACATAATTTACGAACTCATACGTTTTTACCACATGGTGTGGTTTTTCTGATGTGTTGTGTTTCTACAGTAACCGTTTTGTTGCACCGTTTGTCATCTGCTACCACTTATACCTTAAAGTACCTTCAACGAGGAGTCAAACAGTATATTGCTCCCTCCTACGTACATCTCGCGAAGAGACCATGAGGATAAAATCAGAGAGATTAGAGCCCACACAGAGGCATACCTCCACTCCTTCTTTCCACGAACAATACGAGACTGGAATAGAAGGGAGAACAGATAGAGGTACTCAAGGTACCCTCCGCCACACACCGGCAGGTGGCTTGCGGAGTATGGATGTAGATGTAGATGTAGAAAGTAGGTAAATTGCTTAAGCCAAAATTACGATTTGAAAACTTGTTATTTCTATGCCTGAAATTATTTAATTCTATGTGTGTGTCTATTTATATAATGTTTCACTTACATTTTCCTTTTAATCATCTTCATCACTGTCAAACACTATATATTGAGTTGCCACTGTCACTGTAACTGTTTCACTGCTTTACCAGCTGAAAAAACAAACACGGCGGGCAGTGGAACAATTAAAGGTGGAAAAACAAGATGGCTGACAGTGAAACAGTTGAAGATGTTCCTGGTGGTTGTTCTGAATCTTTCAGAGGTGTCTGTAATTTTTTTCCTCTTTTATCATCCTATGAATGATGCAGACTGGTGTTTCATTTACTTCGGTGAGGGCGATTCACGCTTTTCAATTAATTCGTGCATTTCCCTTGTATCATTTTCGTTTCTTGCAAGCCACGTTACTTTTGAGTATGTTTATACAGATAAAATTCTTGTACCGCTTATTTGTTCATGTTGTAACGAGAACCATAGTGATTAGTTTGGAACCATCTGGTCAAGGACATGGAGATATCCATTTCTATTATCACATCTGTGAATATTTAAACTCTCTCCTTGTCAACTAAAAGCGGACCACATGAGTTCTTAACGTTATTTTGTTGCCATATTGCATACAGACGTTATTGATAATTATTGTGAGTTACTCGAAAAACAATAAGCAACAAGAGGTTATCTCCATTATAGAAAATCTTTTGGATTATTATAATATCTTTCCAGCACATTTTGTGTTCGCCTTTTCATTGGATTAAGCTTTTATCTGCATTGATCAGGCAACCACGTGACTTGCATGATTGCGTCACTGCCGAGTTCCGTTGTTGTACCAGGTTCTCTTTCTTCCTTAAGAAATGCACTTGCTTCACCTCGTCACGCATTCTTTTGCTGTTTCTCGTAGCATTTACAGCAATAAGGTAAGCCAACGACATGCAGTATGCTGATGGATACAGTGAGGTTCAACGAAATGTCGTATCAATCCCTTTGGCATGAACTTCGTCATTGTTTGTTAGGATTTAAAGGTTCTTGTTCTGAGGGTTTAATTTTCTAATATACATACGGTTGCATTCATATTACAAAATTATCAGCCCAGTTCCTTCGGAAACTTCAGCTGCGTTTGCGAAAGCACTACCGTTGTCGCTAGAATTTCTGAGTTTGGTTGCGTTTTCAGGGAATTATGTCTAAAATCATGATAAATATTACTTCAAAATATTCTCTGGAGCATCTAGTGACGTTTTCCGAGGTGACGGTAAGCACCGGAAGAGACGAAGTCTGGATGACCAGGCAGTTATCTGCGTCCTGCACCTCTCGTGTGCAAGTCTAAAGCGTCTCCTCACACGGTCGTCTGTATTTGGCTTTCGGGGGGAGTTTAGAATTTCGTTGTCGAGCAACAAAATTTTGACAGCTGGCCGAGTCATCTTCAGATGTACTGGCACACATTAAGTTACTCCGAGCGTTAGTAAGTCACCATAATATTGTGCGCTTAAATGGGACTGTTATCTGGAATTGATGCTCGAAAGTGGGCCTTTAATTAAGAACGTCTGAAAAATGTTCGGGAGCCATTGTTTTCTGATGTCTAAGAAATACTGTCCGCCAGTATAATTTGTTGTTATTCTAATATTGGCTCATACAGAGAGTCTGGCTCATCATTCACACAGTTAGTTTACCGGTTGCCAGATTAGTCTGCTGCTCGGGGGCTTAACAAGCACTTGTTGCCTTGTTGTAACACCAAACAGTCGTTAGCGTTCGGTACCGCAGTGTATGATGTTTACCAATCAGCTCAGCCTACTGGCTTGAATTCCTGTGCCATGCGTTATTAAAGTGCCTGTGGCGACCGACGAGTAAGCAAGCAGTACGAGACCTCGTCATAGCAGTCTGGAGACATCCAGAACACAAATACGAGTCCTCATCACTGCAGTATTTGGTGTTAGAGCTGAATTAGCGACCAACCTCAGTTTCGCACGGAGAGCACTAAGTCTCAACGAATGGACGACTTGTCTGGAGAATCGGTAACAGATTCGCAAAACTTCCTCGCGAATCAATCTTTCTACTAGTGAAAACCGTATCAAAATGCCTTTGGTACTTCATGAGATTAGATTTCACATACAGGCAGGCACGGCTTGTCGAAAAGAAATGTTTCCAAATTTTTTATTTGAATACTCTTAAATCTTTTTAAATACAACAAAATTTATTAACATCCTACATAACAATTCTTCATGTCTTCATATTCATTTTGCAACGTAGTCACCCTGGCGGCGAACAAATTTCTGTCAACGAGAGGCCAGTTTGTTGATACCATTGCTTGGGTAAACTTTTGTCTGGAACTTTACACTTTATCGTTTTCAGAATATAGTGAAAATTGTTATAGTAAACTGCACTTTCTATGAATCCCACACGTCATCCTAAATCCTCAGCGTAATGAACTACTATGATAATAACTTTATTTCCCCATCAGAGTGGGCACAGTGAACTATAATTACGGGCATCACGTGTTTGATGATCACTTTCTGGTTGCCAATATTGTAGTTAGAGAGCCTGTGTTGAGAATAGCAACGATAGAAATTTTTCCACCCACGGCCCCACATGGCTGGTATCAACTCTTGCACTATCAGAGTTGATCAGAGTCTGTTGCGTGGATCCTATTATCCCTAGATAACGAAACTGTTCAATAATCGTTATTGATGTAAAAGTTCAAAGTGAATCCTCGCCAAAATTTGATGTTAATACTCATCAAACGCCATGTTAGTAATGGTAGACGGTTTGTCCTTCGGCGACACGTGTAAGTACGACATACACAAACTGAGAATAAATCACTGAAGTCGCTCTGCAATTAACACTTTACCCCAATGCGAACTCATTGTTAGATGCATACCGAGCTACGTAATACGGCAACCAAGGCTGTTCCTTGCAGCTGCACAGACGCGACGCGGCTTCAGACAGCGAGTGCGCGCTGAAGCGAATCTAGAAGAGAACTGGGGCCTGGCTCTAGCTCAGAGCACTCTCATTTATGTAGCCGCGGCGCAAACCGCCGAAAGCGAAGACGGCAAAATTTGCCTTCCTGATTAGCCGCTGCGGCTAGTAGAGCATCACTTCAAGTTACTAAATAATTGATTGCTTCATTCGCTGAAGGCTGATGAAGCTCTCAATTTAATTGTGCAATCAGCATACAGATAAGTATCTATAATAAAATTCTAATGTGGCTAGGTTAAATACTTTTGGCGAGAGAATTATTTTAGTTGCACTGCATGCAGTAGATGAGCTCTGAACTTGCCCTTTCTAGAGACTCTACAGCTATAGTTTTATAGCTACCTTTTGGAAATTTCTCACATCTTTTTTATTACAGCGGATCTCCATTCTACCTAAATCTAAACATCCTAGCTTTGTCTAACGCCGGCTGCGGTGGTCTCGCGGTTCTAGGCGCACAGTCCGGAACCGTGCGACTGCTACGGTCGCAGGTTCGAATTCTGCCTCGGGCATGGCTGTGTGTGGTGTCCTTAGGTTAGTTAGGTTTAAGTAGTTCTAAGTTCTAGGGGACTGATGACCACAGCAGTTGAGTCCCATAGTACTCAGAGCCATTTTAACCTTTATCTAACAACTTACTTAATCTGTCTTGCTTCCATACTTTTAGGACACAAAAACAGAAAATCATAAATTTCAACCATTACTTTGTGAGATCCAGCATGCTGCTTCTATTAAATTAAAAGGAAAAAGGAATCCGAATATAAATTTTGAAGTTTCTAGCTCCTTCCTGTTCCGCCGATTATTTTTACTTAAATGTCCAAGTTTAGAAAAACTGTTAAAGTTACTAAACTGAAACTTAACACATTATCATTTTATTATCACTCCTGACATGCTATTAACTTTTCAGATTATTTACTTTACTTTTAAGGTATTGTGCAACATTCGTGACGTCATAGCTAGTTACAGCGGACTAGGCTGGCACACAATGGAAAGCATATAAATTCTATATGGCGTGAGTAGGCTGCTTCCCTCAGACAGAAGAATCAACAATGATCAACAGGATGAGGATGCAAAAGGCAATGTAAACCATTGTGTTAAAGACATACAAAGTGTATCCACAGGACATGTGGCCTGTAATTGAAAAAGTGTCATGATGATCTCTCCATTGGCAAAAGATTCGGAATAGTCCCCCATTGGGAGCAGACTGCCAAGTGGGGGGTGACCATGAGAAAAAGATTGAATAACCAACATGAGAATAACGTTCTACGAGTCGAGGCGTGGAATGTCAGAAGTCTGAACGTGGTAGGAAGCTAGAAAATCTGAAAAGGGAAATGCAAAGGCTCAATCTTAGTATGTAGTGTTCTCTGAGGCTGTAGATAATGGCATAATGCATTTATTAGCAGGCAGTTCAGTTGAAGAAGAATGGAGATCTCTGGAAAGGCCAGTCACAGAAATTGGAAAGAAAAACAGAAGTAATACTTCAGTTGATCAGTGAAAGAAGGAGTATAAAAATGTTCAGGGAAATCAGGAATACAAAAATACAAGTCACTGAGGAATGAAATAAATATGAAGGGCAGGGAAGCCTTGGCTAAATGAAACATGTGAAGAAATAGAAATAGAAATGATTGTCAGAAGGAGCACACAGGAAACTCAAAGAAAACAACCTCGGGTGACGTTAAAATCAAGGGTGGTAACATTAAGAGTATAATGGGAATTTCACTGTTAAATGCAGAGAAGAGAGCGGATAGGTGGAAAGAGTACACTGAAGACCTGCATGAAGGGGAAGACTTGTTTGATAGAAAAGAAACAGGAGCCGATATAGAAAAGATAGAATATCCAGTAATAGAATGAGAATTTGAAAGAGTTTTGGAAGACTTAAGATCAAAGGCTGAAGGGATGAAAAGCATTCTATCAGAATTTCTAAAATCATTATGGAAAGTGGCAACAAAATGACTATTGGCGTTGGTGTGTAGAATGTATGAGTCTGGTGACATACCATCTGAAGTTCGGAAAAATATCATCCGCACAATTCCGAAGACTGCATGAGCTAAAAAGTGCGAGAATTGTCGCACTATCAAGTTAACACTCAGGCATCCAAGCTGCTGGCAAGAGCAATATGAGGAAGAAAGGAAAAAATAGAGGATTTACTAGATGGCAACCAGTTTGGTTTGAGGAAAGGAAAAGGCACCGGAGAGGCAGTTCTGACGTTGTGGTTGACAATAGAAGCAAGACTGAAGAAAAATACAGATACGTTGATAGGATCTGTAGACCTGGAAAATGCGTCCGACAGTGTTCAATAGTGCAAGGTTTTCAAAATTCTGACGAAAATGGGGGTAAGCTATAGGGAGAGACGGATAATACGCAACTTACAAGGACCAAGAGGATGACCAAGACCGAAGTGCTCAGATAAGAATGGTCAAGACATGATGTAGTGTTTCGTCGTTACTGTCTCCATCCAGTGATGGAAAGAAAGAAACGTTCAAGAGCGAGATTAAAATTCAAGGTGAATCGATATCAATGATAATATTCGCTGATGACATTGCTATCCTCAGCGAAAGTTAAGAAGATTTACAGGCTCTGCTGCATGGGATGAACAGTCTACTGAGAATAGTATATGGATTGAGGGTAACTCGAAGAAAGACGAAAAGTAGCAGAAATGAGATCCGTGAGAAACTTAACTTCAGGCTTCATGGTCACGACGTACATGAAGTTAAGGAATTCTGCTAGGTAGGTAGCAAAATAATCCATAATGGATGGACCCAAGAGGACATCAAAAGCAGACTAGCATTGACAAAGAGAGTGTGCCTGTCCAAGAGAAGATACTGTTATCAAACACTCGACTTAATTTGAGAAAGTAATTTTTGAAAATGTACGTTTGGAGCATAGCATTGTATGGTAGTGACACATGGACTGTGGGACAACCGAATAGAAGAGAGTCGAAGCATTTGAGATGTGTTACAATAAACGAATGTTGAAAATTAGATGGACTTACAAGGTAAGGAATGAGGTGGTTCTGCGCAGAGTTAAGTATACTAAGTTAAGTATACTAGCCAACAAAGATCGTAAACAAAATTTCTATTCAAGTCAGTTATTATATGCAACGTTGCGCGACTCCGATGCGGGTGTATAAGCACCGACATGTACGCGAAGGATTAGTGTGACAATCGTGTGTTCCCTATGTGCGTACGGTAAATGCGGAAAAGTGAACCACGGCGACCTTATTACCAAATGCTGCCAAACCGGACCAGTGTGCTGTTACTGTTTTTTTAGCTGCCGAAGGACAAACACAGGCAGAATGTGCAAATGTGGCAACATCTCTTGTTGAAAACGCCTTCGAACGGAAGCATTTTGATCGCACCTCTTAATTTAGATAATAGATAGATCGAAATATTTTATGGTCGCCAGCTCATATTTGAGCAAAAGTTATGAACTGGTGAGCTGGGTCGGCCGTGTGGCCGAGTGGTTCTAGGCGCTTCAGCCTGGAACCGCGCTACCGCTACGGTCGCAGGTTCAAATCCTGCCTCGGGAATGGATGTGTGTGATGTCATTAGGTTTGTTAGGTTTAAGTAGTTCTAAGTTCTATAGGACTGCCGGCCGCGGTGGCCATGCGGTTCTAGGCGCTCAGTACGGAACCACACTACTGCTACGGTCGCAGATTCGAATCCTGCCTCGGGCATGGATGTGTGTGATGTCCTTGGGTTAGTTAGGTTTAAGTAGTTCTAAGTTCTAGGGGACTGATGACCTCAGAAGTTAAGTCCCATAGTGCTCAGAGCCATTTGAACCATTTGGTGAGCTGGTAGGCACAATTGGAGAGGAAGTGGGCATCTGGAGTTAGGTTATGAAATAAATACCCCGATACTAGGTGCCAAAAAACTGACACCGAACAGGTTTATTGCTAAATTATGGTATACATCTGTGCCTGGAGAAAGGGAGCGGCGACCAAGAGAACCGCAAGTGCAGCTCCCCAAGGTCTAAGTCATCGCATAGGACTGCGGAACAGGTCCGTATTAACACGACAGGCGCGGACAGGTAAGAGAGAGCCGCGCTTCTGCACAGTTATTTGTGCGTCAGCACCCGAAGTAACACGTGGTTCCTCTCACGCCACGTTGAACAAATTTCTTCCAAGAGGTCCTTTACTCATCACCGCTCTCTGTTAGAGCCCTACCACGTCAGCATTCCACGCTGAAGGGGTGAGACGGTGACGGATTCCAGCGTCCAAGCTCGCTGACGCATCTCAATAGGGAGAATGGACTTTTTTTTTACTTTATTAAGATATTTTCAGGTCTGTCTTCTCCAATGGTTCTGAAAGAGCGTGAAGATGAGCCTCAGGAAGGGCCAGGAACGATTTCCAGAGACCCTGGCAGACACCTGCCAATCTCTGAACCTTGGGCGACACAGCAGCCACCTCAGCGCGCCGAGGGCTAACCATCGAGACGAGAAATTCAGCTTGGATCTGCAGAGTACTCGTCTCCACTGTAATGTCTTGTACCACGGGAACGAGGATGTTGTTATGGGTGGCAGGTATCCTCTTTCTACGACACAAATGCAGACATCAATTAACACGGTTCTTCATTAACTTGTGCTGGATACTTAACTTTAGCAGAGACTATTTACATAGTACAAGCTCCTCAGTAATAGTCCTCTTGCAGACAGTATCGGTAATAGTGCTACTACAGTAATCTGCTCGCTATGTACTGTCGTAACCTGAGACGTGAACAGAGCCCACTCTGCTACAAACTGACAGACGCCAAACTGTAGTGTGAGTTAGTGGGTCAGTGAGGACTTGGAGTCAGCGGCGATGGCCTAAATACATGCTGCCGAGAGGGCGTTAGTGGAGTGTTGCTTTTTGTGTGTCTCTGGCCTCTCTCGTGATAGGTGCGCTTTATCCAGCAGTTACTATCGATCTTCGCGCTACATCTTTGCCGACTGGTGTGCTGGTGACAGCTTACGCCAGCACATTCCTCTACCTAAGTAATGTTCAGTTATAAAAAAATCACTGTTTTCGTGACGATGCTTGGGTCCTGCTTCGGGCAACACTCAGAAATGATGTACGCAAACTAGCAGTGTGTTCCACTGGTGTACGACCTGAAGCGACAATATCGACAAGATAGTTTGAAAAAAATGGAACTTTTGCAGTCAGCTGTTCCAAGTAACGTTGAAAAATGGCGGTGCGGTAGCACAGCCGAAGGGCAAACGCAAATACTTGAACAGTTCCAAGTCCGTATTTACAACAAACACCTTCTGTTATTCTTCATCCAATGGAATTTGCAAGTAGGCGTCACGCAAATCTATCTTAGAAAGTAATGTTCTGCGCCAAGCCTGTCCATGACTTCCTCAGGGCGAGGTAACGGATACGTGTCAACTACTGTCTATGAGTTGACTGTAGACTTGAAGTCAACACAAATGCGAATGCGACCAGAAGGCTTAGGCAACAAAATGGAAGGCTCGCCCATTGACTAGCTTGACTGGAGCAATTACATCTTTATCTTGTAATTCTTTCAATTCACTGGCTACTTTGTCTCTTACAGCAATTTGAATGGGTCGGTCCCGGGGGAACTTAGGTGTGCATTGTTTTTCAGTGTAACATGCGCTGCAAAGTTATTAGCTTTTTCCATTCCTCCTGATAATAGTTCAAGAAATTCTTTAAGCAAGCTAGCCACACTGTCTTTTAGTTCAAAAGCATACACTGAAAGTATGTTGTCTTTGATGCTAAGCCCAACCAAATCAAAGGCCTCAAAATCAATAGAGAGTGAGGGCAAATTCGGTTTAAACACAGTAAAATTCACTTCCGTAGTAGAAGATTTGTAAGTGGCAGGAAAACTACAGTGTCCAAGCACTAGAAAAAAATGGTTCAAATGGCTCTGAGCACTATGGGACTTAACTTCTGAGGTCATAAATCCGCTAGAACTTAGAACTACTTAAACCTAACTAACCTAAGGACATCACAAACATCCATGCCCGAGACACGATTCGAACCTGCGACCGTAGCGGTCGCTCGGCTCCAGACTGTAGCGCCTAGACCCGTACGGCCACTCTGGCCGGCATAGTACTAGAATTTCCTGTCCGTTGTAAGCAGTGAAGTGTTTGCTAGGTTTAGAAAGGCGTGGTGAGCCTAACTGTTCGTACGTGGCACGATTAAGCAGTTACTGAGGCAGCTGTGACTAGCTGAAGGTTCACACGACGGCCAGCAACTCGTAATGGGACAGTTTGTTAGATCGTCGTTGCACAGCACTAGGGCGAGGAGGCGGCACAACCTTAATCTCACTTTTGTCAGAATCTGTTGTAAGTTTTGAAAACACAGCGTTCATTGCATGTGCACGAGCCTGTTTTTCCAGGGAGCGTGAAAAATTGGCGTTTTTGTGCCGTTGCAAACAAACTGCTTGGAGATGACCTTCCTTTCCACACGTGTAACACCTTGCGTTAGGTGCTTGGCAGTCCTATGTTTTAGGGCGAGCAAAAGATCTGGGGCAAGACTTCACTAAATTCACAGGTCGGTTTACATGTTTATATGGCTCTCCGCGCAGCTGTGGACGCGCTCGCTGTTGTGGCGGTCGCGAACTAGGGGCGACTCGACCCACCAAATCGGGGCCTGGTCAAACCTATAGGCCGCTGTGGCACCCGAATCATATTGCTCTAGGATTTTCAATGCTTGAGGAAGTGATGGATCAGAGTACTTTAGGATCTGTCTCCGTATTCTAGGATCTAGGACATTGAATACTATTGCATCCCGTATCATGAGAGCATTGTAAGTTGCCACAACTACATTTAAATTTACACTTCCTACTTATGCCCATTAATTCTGTGTACCACTGGGAATACGCCTGTTCCGGCTTTTTCTGCAAGGGATTGAACTGATATCTAGCTGCAGATACTTGAATTTGCTGGTCATAGTATTTAGTTACCGCAACGATTACTTGGTCATAGCTGACTCCCGTCGGGAGATGCAGTTGGGAAAAGTTTTAGTTTACTGAACACTGGGGATCCCGCAATCAAAAGGAAGTATTTTAACTTTACACTACCTTCAACATAATGAACAGTGACAGTGTGCTTGGAACTGTGTCAGGTAATCAGTCCATTTCTCTTCCGTGTTGTTAAATTGCCGGAACGTTGGTGCACTGTTGGGCTCGTTGGTCGGTCGGTTGTGGTTGTGCGGCTGGCGCAGCTTGTGCAGCCATGACTTGTCCCATCAGGATATAGTACAGGAGAGATCATCTTCTCAACATCTTACCTCTTTCCATTCCCATTACGACTTACGCCACCCGTTTAAGCTGTTTTCACGGCATCCACCCTCGCAGGCCACGTTTACACGCTTACTCAGCGTTTCCGTATTCGATATTTCGGCGACCAGAGCCAGGGGACAGGGAATTCTTAAATGGCTCGCCATCGACAGCCGGAGCGCCATTATTCAGTTCTGCTCGGAGCTCCCTCAGTGAGATAACGCCAACTGCGTTTGGCCGCACTTCCATGGGGATACGGCGCCCACCCCGCGTCCCGGAACTCTGGCCGCCTCAGCAAGAACTCCCCTCACTGGTGGTCGCAGAGCTGACCGCGAGTGCTTGATATCAACGGATGAAAACACTTGTTGTAAGTAATGTGCGTAGTTCAAGCCAAAGCGGCAGAGCGGCTTCGAAAACAACGCAAGTTACTCCTAGACAATGGTGACGAGAATTCCATGCGCTATATAATCACAAGATATGTATATATTCATGTACTATCAAGCTACAATATACGCACGACCAAGTGAATAATATATTAAAATATGTTTTGTCGTTTATATTCCAAGTTAATTAATTCATTTCCTTTTTTTTTGCACAGTTAAAAACTAACAAAATTCCTAATTTTTTTCTGTGTGCTTCCTGCGCTTATCAGTCAAAATATTTTTGTAGGCAGAAAAATGATATCACTCTATCATATCACAAGAAGTTATAGTCGGAAAACTGAAACAACGAATCTGTCGTAATGTCAGGTCAAGTTCTCCATTCAGCCTTCCACCACAAAATACTTTCTTCACTGAACAAAGGAATACGTTGTTTGGGCTCCTGTTTATGACACTGCTCAGTTTGTTCTTTGGGTGTACTTCCACTTTCCGTAGGGGCATGGCTGATGAATTTCTCAACAACTGACGTTGAGTCTGCCAGTGCGGAAACGTGGGTTCTAATTTTGTTACAGAACAATCTAGATAATTTCGTCTTAATGTTAATTAAATACTGTTGCACACTTTTGCACTCAAATTTTGCTTGTGCCTCTCTGATGCGCACGAGATCACCTGGCGAGGAACTGTTTACTAAATAAAATGAAAGAGGTATTTACTTTATAATTAAATATTGAAGTATTAATTTTATTGCAGTTAACAACGAATGAATTTTATTGCATATTAATTTAATGGTTTAAAAACCGTCAAAATAAATCATTTCAACTTCCAACAAAGTATCCCACCTGGTAAGGATGGGCTGAAGGGGTAACCATACCTGAGGTAGGCTCTCTCTGTAAGCACCTACACGTGCAGAGGCTTTTGAAAATACCTGTGTTAAATAAAACATAATCTTAAAACTACTAATTCATTTTTACAGGTTTTTGGACCATTAACATTTATATACTTAAATTTT